>NW_013819413.1:0-466 GCF_000517525.1 Limulus polyphemus
CCTGTCATGTGCTGGGCATTATGAACCTTGCTGTCGATCGCCTCTTTTGGCAGGAATGTGTTCTGCCCACAAAATGTTCTCTTCACCCTCATATTTTCTGTTGGGTGTTCAGTCTGTTGGAGGCTCCACTAATTGATGCCTTTGTCATCCCTCTCAACTCCAAACTTCCACTCTTCTGGTTTCCTGCTCCCCATCTCTCAGCCCTGGCAGATGTTACTTTTAGCCATGATTGGTCTAATTTTTTCCTTTATGCCTATCCATCTCTGTCTTTTACCTCAGGTCATCGCCTTGATTTACAATACTTCTTTTCATATCCTTTTGGTAGTGCTTCTTTGGCTGGCTCAGCCTTGGTTCTCTCTTTTACTCTGCCTACAATATTCTCTCTCTTCTTCAACATAAAGCATCACTGTTCCATCATGGGATCTTGTCCCTTCACCTTCACATTTGGGATTTGTCTGCTCCATCA
>NW_013819414.1:0-639 GCF_000517525.1 Limulus polyphemus
AAGAACTCTGTTAATTATATTTATATTGGGCAAGAACTCTGTTAATTATATTTATATTGGGCGAGAACTCTGTTAATTATATTTATATTGGGCAAAAACTCTTAATTATATTTACATTGGGCAAGAACTCTGTTAATTATATTTATACTGGGCGAGAACTCTGTTAATTGTATTTATATTGGGCGAGAATTCTGTTAGTTATATTTATATTGGGCAATAACTCTGTTAATTATATTTATATTGGGCGAGAACTCTGTTAATTATATTTATATTGGGCGAGAACTCTGTTAATTATATTTATTTTGGGCAAGAACTCTGTTAATTATATTTATATGAGGGAACTTTCAATATATAACGACTAAAATTCCGAGGTACGTTTATCATCAACATCAATGATGTAAGTTCTAGTAATCGCCCTAACGCTCGGTTTGGTTTGTTATTTGCTGATGTATGTTTTGGCCAGGTGGTTAGGGCGCTCGACTCGTAATCTGAGGGTCGCGGGTTTGGCATGGCCAGGTGGTTAGGGCGCTCGACTCGTAATCTGAGGGTTCGAATCCCCGTCACACCAAACATGCCAACCTCCGTCTTTGCCTGGTCCCAAGTCCAGGATGAGAAAGGGGGAGGGTTGGGCGCGGGGCT
>NW_013819415.1:0-466 GCF_000517525.1 Limulus polyphemus
GAAGTTTGAGGGACTTTGCTGGCACTGTAATAAACCTGGGCACAAGAAAGCTCAATGCTGGCAACTTCAACACAGGGGAGATGCCACTGCAGGAAAGGCTGCTGCCCAGAAAGACTGTTGGAACTGTGGAGAACAGGGACACATGTGATGAGCCAGTGTAAGAAGAATATTACCAATAAGTTAGCCTCAGGGAAACCAGTAATGGTTCGTGTTGAGGTACGCCCACCGACCCCCATCGTGAAAGTCCCAACAGCTAGGTGTAAAATGCCAAGTACACATTGTGTCTAGGTGACAGGAAAGCTGGATGGCCAAAGGTGCAACTTTGTCATAGATTCTGCTTCTCAGCAAACCCTTGTGAGCATCAAGGTGTTAGATCATGAAGGAGTACTAGAAGCCAAACAGAAGCTTTATGGTGTCACAGGACATTCTACAAGATTGTGGGGACAAGTGTGGATAACTATTGAAC
>NW_013819416.1:0-466 GCF_000517525.1 Limulus polyphemus
CAGTGAAAAGTCTTTAGTACGATGTTTGATGTAGTGATATGGCTTTAGTATGTTGTTTCATGTAGTGACATTGCATTAGTACGATGTTTCATGTAGTGACATTGCATTAGTACGATGTTTTATGTAGTGACATGTCCTTAGTACGATGTATCATTCAGTGGCATATTTTTAGTACGATGTTTAATGTAGTGACATGAACTTAGTACGATGTTTCATGCAGTGACATGTATTTAGTACGATGTTTCATGTAGTGACATGTCTTTAGTACAATGTTTCATGTAGTGACATTTCTTTAGTATGATGTTACATGTAGTGACATGGCTTTTTTAAGATGTTTCATGTAGAGACATGATTTTAGTACAATGTTTTACGTAGTAACACTTTTTTAAGTTGATGTTTCGTATAGTGACATGTCTTTAGTACGATGTTTCATGTAGTGACATGTCATTGGTACGATGTATCATGC
>NW_013819417.1:0-466 GCF_000517525.1 Limulus polyphemus
CGTCTGTGTTTATTCTGTGCTCCACAAGGTTTGTGCAGCCAAGGTCATGATCTCCTTTCGAAAAGACGTCTACATAATTTGCTAAAAGTTCTTTTACTTGAAGAGCCTTGAATCCTGACGACTGTACCAACCTTGGACCCTCTGTGCTGGACTTAACGTAGGATTCAAATTCGAGAGCTCTTGGCCATTGCATCTTGCATAGTAGAGGGGTGTGCTTGCTTCATTTGTATCTTTAGTTGTGGACTGTCCAAGGCGTCTACAAACAGATCTCTCAGCAACAACTTGAGGAGATCGGGTGGTGCAGTTCGGTAGGCCTTGTGTGCCATACTTTCCAAGTCCTGTGCTAGCTCTTGGAGGCTCTCCCCTTTAGCACGGACTCTCGTCTTGAACCTAGCCCTGTAGACTTCTGACTGATTTTGGGTTCCGTACCTGAGCTCTAGAGCCGCTACCAGTGCTCTATAGTCAT
>NW_013819418.1:0-630 GCF_000517525.1 Limulus polyphemus
GTAACGGCTTCAACTTACCTCATACCTTGGTCGATGAGTGTAAGTGACCTGCTCCAGACTGTCAAACACAACTTTCACTTCCACCACTGCTGTCCTGTAGTACAAAACATGATTTATTATTCATACGTCATTGAATCGGTGTTATAATTATCCTAAAATAATGTTCTCATGTACTGTTCTAATTTGTGCTAGGGTTTGAATCAAAGATTTAAAGATAACTAAATTCTCAATAATTTTAGTTAATTTGACTTCTTTTAACTCAATTCCCGTCATTCGCGTGATAGAAAAATTATGAATTAGCTGAACCCAAACACCACGTTTCACATGAACATTACTTTCTAATTACATATTTAATCGTTTTTGTACCTAATATATGTCCCTAAGATATATGTACTATTTCTTGACTTGATATTATCACTCTGTGTACACAACCAATACGTAAAACAAATATTTAAGTACGAAGTATAGATATAATTGAGGATTGAAGTGGACTGTCTTGAACGATGGAAGTGTGTCGTAACTTCATATTATCACTCTCTGTACACAACCAATACGTAAAACAAATATTTAAGTAAGAAGTATAGATATAATTGAGGATTGAAGTGGACTGTCTTGAACGATGGAAGTGTG
>NW_013819419.1:0-466 GCF_000517525.1 Limulus polyphemus
ACAAGGTTTTGTCATCACCTGATGATGACAAAACCTTGTCGAAACGTTGTACATTTGCTGTTATGTTAAACTTATATTAAAGTTTTTCTTCATTACCCATTTAAGCCGTCTCCAGCCATTATAAACCTATGATTTTCTGCTCATCACAGTTGAAACTGATGACCTATCAACAGAAGTACATATACAAGTTTCAAACAGACAATTTTCTACTTCAAGCGTTACAGAAAAATTAAGATGGTAATACAGTATTTATTGTTTCAGACCATGACTGATTCAGAATATAATAAGAATATTTCTTTTTTGGGGGGAGGCAAAGTTTTGTAGAGATGGCACCAACACAAGCATTTACAGAGTAGGGGCTAAACTTTCAAGAGCGGGGTTTGAAAATATACTTCACATTGCAAGAAATCATACTAACAAATCATCTATTTGTGGGCTAAAATCATCAGGACATTTTTTTTACTTA
>NW_013819420.1:0-465 GCF_000517525.1 Limulus polyphemus
GGACAGTTTCTTGCGAGCATGCTTTCAAGACATTGAAAGAAAAATTGGCCTCAGCTCCACTTTTAAAGCTTCCAGATCCCTCACTGCCGTACATACTGGATGCTAGTAATGTCGGAATTGGAGAAGTGTTGTCTCAGAAAGTGGGTGAAAACGAACATGTGGTGGCCTACTTCAGTAGGGTTTTGAGTAGACCAGAGAGGAACAACTGTGTAACACGGAGGGAAGTCCTTGCTATAGTAAAGAGTCTGACATATTTCCATCCTTACCTCTATGGTGCAAGGTTTACCATCAGGACAGACCATGCTGCACTATGCTGGTTAAGATAATTAAAGAACCCAGAGGGACAACTGGCACGTTGGATCGTAAAAATAGACCATAATGATTATGATATTGAATATAGAAAAAAGGTAAATCTCATGGAAATGCCGATGGAGTGAGACGAAGACCCTGCAAAAATGACTGTAG
>NW_013819421.1:0-464 GCF_000517525.1 Limulus polyphemus
ATAACCAATATAAACTGAGGTTCCACTACCATCTACTACACCGTTTTAGTTTTGGTTTCGAAAGTCTTCTTTTACAAGTATTTTGCATTCTTCAAACTGGTGATCGGAGTGTGCAAAACATTTTTGGTAATTACTTCAAAGTAAGTAATCATAATTTTTAGTACATGTACATCTGTTCAATAATTTCAATATATATATTAGTTGATAAAATCCAGTATACTTGTTTCTGTATATTAGCACATCATGTACTGTGATACACATCACACTCACAGATTACATATATACACATCAGAGAATACACTATGTATATAATATATGTAATAATACACAACAGAGGATACATGTAATATACATTTAATGTTGTTTTTTTCTTCTAGAAATGGACACATTAAAAAATAAAGCAAAAGAGCTGAGGAAAAAAAAAACTCAAGAGAAGAAGAGATACAGTTTCTTCTAAATGTGTC
>NW_013819422.1:0-465 GCF_000517525.1 Limulus polyphemus
CTCCACAGTTCCAACAATCTTTCTGGGTAGCAGCCTTTCCTGCCGTGGCATATTCCCTGTGTTGAAGTTGCCGGCATTGAGCTCTCTTGTGCCCAGGTTTGTTACAGTGCCAGCAAAATCCCTCAAACGTCTCTGAAAGCTGACATTTTCTGGCCTTGAATCCTGATGACTGTACCAGCCTTGGTACCCCTGTGCTGGACTTAACGTAGAATTCGAATTCAAGAGCTCTGGCCATTGCATCTTGTATAGTAGATGGGTGTGCTTGCTTTACTTGTATCTTCAGTTGTGGACTGTCCAAGGCATCTACAAACTGATTCCTCAGCAACTGCTTGAGGACATCGGGTGGCGCAGTTGGGTTGGTCTTGTGTGCCATACTTTCCAAATCTTGTGCCAGCTCTTGCAGGCTCTCCCCTTTAGCACGGAATAGCGTCCTAAACGTAGCCCCGTAAACTTCGGACTGATTTC
>NW_013819423.1:0-466 GCF_000517525.1 Limulus polyphemus
GGACAACGTGACGCGGTATTGTGTGTGTAGATAGTGAGTAATTGAACTGCAGTCAGAAGTATTATTGACGTTCGTTGTTATAGCGTTTGTTTAGCGCGATTGTTGAAGTTGAGTGTATCGGTAAAGTTATATTCGGAAAGAATAAACCAATTTTATTAAGTAAAGACTTGTGTCGTTAAAATTTCGTCGGAACGAAGTTACGGAAAGTTAATTAACAAACGGAGACGTAACAATATGTTTAAACGTCACAAAACACAACAGATCTCATCTTAAGATTCTCAACCTCCCCTATGCATCCCTCCCGACGTGGCTCAACGGTAACTCTGAAGGTTTATAACGCTTAAAAAAATGGGTTTCGATACTCGTGGTATGCCTCAGCACAGATAGCCCATTGGATAGCTTTTTGCTTAACAACAAACAAACAAACTTTCTACTAATATTAACTCACGTTTCACATTATCTTGTT
>NW_013819424.1:0-465 GCF_000517525.1 Limulus polyphemus
CTGTGATGGCAGGGGCCAACATGTTGGAATTGATATTGATGTTCTGAAGACGCTTGTTGAGTCTAGCCCAAGGCAACATACTCATGATATGGCCCTGAAATTACATGTCTCTCATGAAACAATACGTAAACATCTAAGTAATATTGGAAAACTCCATAAAGAAGGTGTTTGTAGGCCTCACGAACTCTCCGATGATCATTGTGTCCAACGTGTGAACGTTGCTTCGTGTCTTCTGGCGTGTAATGTGCCTGAACCATTTTTGGACAGAATTGTCACCGGTGATGAAAAATGGATTCTCTATGCGAATATTAAACGCCAAAAATAATGGCTCAATCCTAGACAAAAACCACTTCCGATCCCAAAATCTGGACTCCATCCGCATAAAAAGATGCTTTGCATTTTGTGGGACGATTAAACGAGTAATTCATTTCGAACTCCTCAATCCACAGCGAACTCTCAATGCAG
>NW_013819425.1:0-466 GCF_000517525.1 Limulus polyphemus
GGCAAAGTTTTGTAATAGCCGCCAAGATGACTGGGATGTCTTACTCCCTCCACTATTGATGGCCTATAGGACAGCAGAGCATGAAACCGCTGGATATACTCCAGCAAAGTTGATGTTTGGTCGGGAACTTCGGTTGCCGGTGGATTTGTTAACAGCACGCCCACCTTATGAAGAGTTGCCTGAGAATGTGTCAGAGTTTGTGAAAGTGTTATCGGAAAGGGTGGATGATATTCACCATCAAGTGCGTACAAACTTGAAAACGTCTGCTGATTCGATGAAGTTAACTTATGATAAGAAATCTACTGAAGTCAGCTTTGAACCAGTAGACAAGGTGTGGTTGTATAATCCCAGGAAGACCAAAGGGAAGTCTCCTAAGTTGTCTTCTCCATGGGAAGGCCCATACGACATCGTGGATCGTCTCTCAGAAGTGACTTTCCGGGTAAAATGTGGTCGGCGAGGTAAACCA
>NW_013819426.1:0-466 GCF_000517525.1 Limulus polyphemus
TTGTTGCCAGGTACACTGCTTTCTGATCCTCTCTTCACCATTCATCTCTGCCAGGAGCTCAAATTGTGCTCTATATACTTCCCACGGTGCCTTCCCATCGAATTCCTTTGGCTTCCTTCATACTAGGTCACCCCTATTGCTGACACTCATGTCTGGAATGTGACTTCTGACAGGACCGAATATGTTTGCATTAGGGTTTAGCTGCAGGGTCTAGAAGGAACTTCCTGTTGTCTGGGGCTGATTAGGTCCATGGTTTGTATATCCTCTTTGTGTAAAAGACAGTAAATCGTCCTTTAATGTATCTAATGTTTTCCATTTGTACTTCTTGCCACTGGTGTTGACTTTCCTGTAGTTGCTGCTGACTTTCCCACAACTGTTGGAGACTTTCTTCCTGTTTCCTTTCTTGTTCCAGTTGGCACTGCTGTAGTCTCTCATCTTGTTTATTTTCTTTCTCCTCCAACCACTG
>NW_013819427.1:0-465 GCF_000517525.1 Limulus polyphemus
GTCACTCTAGTTACCGAATTTATAACCACCATACTCATCTGTAGCCTTACTTGGTACAACTACTCCATTAACACTTAGGTGTCACTCTAGTTACCGAATTTATAACCACCATACTCATCTTTAGCCTTACTTGATACAACTGCTCCATGAACACCTATGCGTAACTATAGTTACCGAATTTATAACCACCATACTCATCTTTTGCCTTACTTGGTACAACAACTCCATGAACACCTAGGTGTAACTATAGTTACCGAATTTATAACCACCATATTCATCTTTAGCCTTACTTGGTACAACTACTCCGTGAACAATTAGGTGTCACTCTAGTTACCGAATTTATAACCACCATACTCATCTTTAGTCTTACTTGGTACAACTACTCTTTGAACACATAGGTGTAACTATATTTATTGAATTTATAACCACCTTACTCATCTTTAGCCTTACTTCGTACAACTACTC
>NW_013819428.1:0-566 GCF_000517525.1 Limulus polyphemus
CACTCTCTACATCAAGAAACAAGTAAATGATTTTCACTCCATTCAACAAGAAACAAGTAAATGATTTTCACTACCTACAACAAAAAACAAGTAATTGATTTTCACTCCCCACAACAAGAAACAAGTAAATGTTTTTCACTCCCTACAACAAGAAACAAGTAATTGATTTTCACTCTCTACATCAAGATACAAGTAAATGATTTTCACTTCCTACATTAAGAAACAATTAAATGATTTTCATTCTCTACATCAAGAAACAATTAAATGATTTTCACTCTCTACAAGAAGAAACAAGTAAATGATTTTCATTCCCTACAACAAGAAAAAAGTAAATGATTTTCACTCTCTACATGAAGAAACAAGTAAATGATTTTCACTCCCTACCACAAGAAACAAGTTAATGATTTTCACTCCCTACCACAAGAAACAAGTTAATGATTTTCACTCTGTCCATCAAGAAAAAATTAAATGATTTTCACTTTCTAAATCAAGAATTAAGTAAATGATTTTCACTCACTACAACAAGAAACAAATAAATGATTTCCACTCATTACATCAAGAAACAG
>NW_013819429.1:0-465 GCF_000517525.1 Limulus polyphemus
CACGTCAAAGCAGAAAAACCTCAATGTAGCTACGTCGAGCGGCACGTCAAGGCAGAGTGACCTGAAGGTAGCTACGCTTACTGGCACGTCAAAGCAGAAGAACCTAAAGAGTGCTACGTCGACTGACACGTCAAGGCAGAATAACCTAAAGGTGGCTACGTCGACTGACACGTCAAAGCAAAAGAACCTCAAGGTAGCTACGTCGACCGGCACGTCAAAGCAGAAGAACCTAAAGAGTGCTACGTCGACTGACACGTCAAGGGAGCAGAACCTCAAGGTAGCTACGTCGACTGGTACATCAAGGCAGAAGAACCTCAAGGTAGCTACGTCGACCGGCTCGTCAAAGCAGAAGAACCTCAAGGTAGCTATGTCGACTGACACGTCAAGGCAGAGTAACTTAAAGGGTGCTACGCCGACTGACACGTAAAGGCAGAATAACCTAAAGGTGGCTACGTCGACTGACAC
>NW_013819430.1:0-465 GCF_000517525.1 Limulus polyphemus
AAAATCAGTCTGAAGTCTACAGGGCTTGGTTTAGGACGAGAGTCCGTGCTAATGGGGAAAGCTTGCAAGAACTGGCACAGGATTTAGAAAGTATGGCACCCAACTGCACCACCCGATGTCCTCAAGCTGTTGCTGAGGGGTCAGTTTGTAGATGCCTTGGACAGTCCACAACCGAAGATACAAGTACACCCCTCTACTATGCAGGATGCAATGGCCAGAGCTCTTGAATTCTAATCATATGTTAAGGCCAGCACAGAAATACCAAGGTTGGTACAGTCATCAGGATTCAAGGCCAGCAAAGGTCAGCTTTCAGAGAGTTTTGAGGGACTTTGCTAGCACTCTAACAAACCTGGGCAAAAGAAAGCTCAATGCTGGAAACTTCAACACAGGGAAGATGCCACGGCAGGAAAGGCTGCTACCCAGAAAGATTGTTGGAACTGTGAAGAGCAAGGACATCTGAGGAGC
>NW_013819431.1:0-466 GCF_000517525.1 Limulus polyphemus
AGTCCTTTCTTAAATAAAACTAGTTTTTCTTTCTCAGTACAACTTGGCAATACACAGAATTTCTACAGTCACTTTAACTTAAACACACGCTATAATTCACAACGATTCACGCACTTTTCTTACGGTCACTACCGCTCACTTGACTCAATTATCTGTCTATCTGCAATTATCTCTCCGCTTTATTTGCAGGGCTTATATACTAAAACAGAGGGCGCTTAGCAAAGACTAGAGTTGCCAGGAACAGTCATGATCCTTCTAGAATCTCATGACGTGTTACTAGAGTCACGTGACTTCCGCTGTCGTAACATAGTCTTATACTCTATACCTTCCAGAAGCGCTCGACTTGATTCCAGTCTTTATCTAAGCACCTTTGTTAGTTATAGTATTTTGGCACTTGTGTATAAAGTTAAAATCATAAATAATATTCAACGTTAAACTTGTACACAGTTAAAAACATTTTATTTTG
>NW_013819432.1:0-466 GCF_000517525.1 Limulus polyphemus
ACGCTCTCTGACTCCAGTGCAATTACTCACTACCTCTGTTATCCCGTCACGTTGTGACCATCTTATATATATATATACAAGACTAACACATATGTAGTAAATGCTAGGGCATTCATGAAGGAACAGGATATTTCTAGAAACAGGTGGCGTGATACCAGTCAGGCGACCTCGCTGACGCAACACTGCCACCTTCTTAATATTGTTTGTCCCGAACAATAGCCACTTACATTAAACCAATAACAATTAGCAATAACTTAATTAAATGTACAGAATTACAAACACAAAATTACAATTCAACAAAGTCTCTTAATTTTACGGGAAGTATCTTCTTCCATACTGGTCTCCGTCTCGTTGGCTTCTGCTTCATATGGGGTTCATCTGCTTCATCAGGAAATGTTCTATCATCGATAACAGTCACATCAGTGGTAGTAACTTTATCAAGAGCTTCACCGTTTCCCTTCTCAAA
>NW_013819433.1:0-466 GCF_000517525.1 Limulus polyphemus
TCACCACGTACAGGTATCCATGTCGAGGGGTGTGTCCAATTGTACTTTTCTACCATCCCATCGGACTGTGGGTGAAGTGGCGTTGTTCTGGTCCTTCGGATGCCAAACAACTTGCAGCATTCATGGAACACAGCTGATTCAAAGTTACTGCCTTGATCCGAATGCAGTTCGTATGGCATACCAAATCTGAAGAAGAAATAACTAATACCCGAAGCTACAGTTGTAGCTTCCTGATTTGGTATTGCATATGCCTCAGGCCACTTGGTGAAATAATCCATCACCACACAAATGTACTTGTTTTCAGCACGAATTTGGGGCAGAGGACCAGCACTGTCAACGACTACTCTTTCCATTCGTGTGCCAACTTGATATAACTTCATTGGAGCACGTCCCTTATGCTTGGGTCCCCTTTTAGCACAACATGTACTGCATGTCCTGCACCTTTCTTCCACATCTTGCCTCATAC
>NW_013819434.1:0-465 GCF_000517525.1 Limulus polyphemus
GCTCTTAAAAACAAACAAACAAATCTCGAAGGATTTCTTAGGAAATAAAAATCGATTCTATTCTGCATGTCATTGCTTTGCTTCTAATCCCATCTTCATTCTTGACCAAAGTACAAAAGTTGTGAGGGGGAGGATACTTAAGAGCTACAGTTAGGCTTAGAAATATAAATTTCAAGATTTTGGAAGGTTTTATCTGATAATTGTGAAATGAAGAAATATTTTAAGAATTAGTGAAAAATGAGCTGTTTTCGTCCAAGTCTGACGAATGACACCGAAATTGACACGCGTGTTCCCTGATCACGTGCTTGATTGAAAAATATTGTAGTGCTAGAGTCCAAGCTTTCTTTATCTATTCCCCGCTGATTTACAATCATGATTAAATGATTCTCTCGCTCTTTCTTACTATTATTAATTACAAAATAAGAAGGAATCCTTCATAGCCGCGGCATGTGAAATTTATTTAGG
>NW_013819435.1:0-465 GCF_000517525.1 Limulus polyphemus
TGTGTTGTTGTATCAATCCTGGTACTGGCACAAGTTTGTTGAAATATTTATTTCGTTGTTGTATCTAGCCTGGTACTGGCAGGAGTTTATTCTAAGTCTTTAATATGTTATTGTGTCTAACCCAGTACGGACAGAGGTTGTTATACGTCTTTATTGTGTTTTGTTATCCCCCTGGTACTAGAACGGGTTGTTGAAAGTATTTATTGTGTTGTTGTATCTAACCTAGTACTGGCAGGTGTTGTTGTAAGTATTTATTGTGTTGTTGTTTCTAACCTGGTACTGGCACGGATTGTTGAAAGTCTTTAATGTTTTGTTTTATATAACTTGGTACTGGCCGGGGTTGTTATAAGTCTTTAATGTGTTGTTGTATCTAACCTGGTACTGGCAGGGGTTGTTGTAAGTTTTTAATGTTTTGTTGTAACTAACCCGGTACTGGCCGGGTTTGTTATAAATCTTCAATGTGTT
>NW_013819436.1:0-466 GCF_000517525.1 Limulus polyphemus
AAAAAAAATACTCGGATAAATACTTTATTTCTTGTTTTCGTGTTTATTCTTTATTTATTATTATAAAAGTAACTAAAATGTAAAAATAGGATCTCTTTAGGTTAGTTAAGGTTAGATTAAGTAAAATAAATAATAATAATAACATAATAGAAATATTTCATGAGGCATGCACATGAGCAGCTTGGAGTATCTCATAGGTAAGGTAATTTGATAGTGTAACATGAGTTGCACATTCCCCAAGTGATTTACAGCTTATAGTTAGACACGATTCAAAGGGCAATAGAATTTGATTTTGAATAGATGTATACTGTTACGAGTTTACAGCAATTAGAATAAACGAATGCAGTTTCATGTTCCAATGAAGTCATTGTAGAAAGAAAAAAAGGATAATTTAGATTTATTTTGATTTTTTTTTGGTGGTTACGAGGTCAGTCAAATTGACCAACCATGTATATAGTTAGGGTAG
>NW_013819437.1:0-467 GCF_000517525.1 Limulus polyphemus
GTAGTCTCTATTCTTGTTTATTTTCTCGTTCTTCTTGTTTCCTTTCTTTTCCTCCAACAATTGCTGTAATCTCTCTTCTTGTTTCTTTTCTTTTTTCTCCAACATTATACATTTGAAAAGTGTACTTTAGGTAGATACCTGAAACAACCACTTGTTAGATGTTGTTGGTTAGAATTTGAAAGGTTTATACATTTGAAAAGTGTACTTTAGGTAGATACCTGAAACAATCAATTGTTAGATGTTGTTGGTTAGAATTAGAAAGGTTTATACATTTGAAAAATGTACTTTAGGTAGATACCTGAAACAGCCAATTGTTAGGTGTTGTTGGTTAGAATTAGAAAGGTTTATACATTTGAAAAGTGTACTTTAGGTAGATACCTGAAACAATCAATTGTTAGATGTTGTTGGTTAGAATTAGAAAGGTTTATACATTTGAAAAATGTACTTTAGGTAGATACCTGCAACAG
>NW_013819438.1:0-465 GCF_000517525.1 Limulus polyphemus
TCAAATTGTGCTCTATATGCTTCCCATGGTGCCTTCCCATCGAATTCCCGTGGCTTCCTTCGTACTGGTTCACCCCTATTGCTGACATTCATATCTGGGATGTGAGTTCTAACAGGACTGAAGATGTCTGCATTAGAGTTTAGCTGTGGGGTCTGAAAGGGGCTTGCTATTGTCTGGGCTGGTTAAGTAGATGGTTAATGTATCCTCCTTGTGTAAAAGACAATAAATCATCCTTTAATGTATCTAATTCGCTTTTAAATTTAGTAATGTTTTCCATTTGTACTTCTTGCCACTGTTTTTGACTTTCCTGTAGTTGCTGCTGACTTTCTTCCTGTTTCCTTTCTTGTTCTAGTTGACACTGCTGTAATCTCTCTTCTTGTTTCTTTTCTTTTTCCTCCAACAACTGCTGTAATTTCTCTTCTTGTTTATTTTGCTGTTCGAGCTGCCACTGTTGCAGGTTTTCTT
>NW_013819439.1:0-795 GCF_000517525.1 Limulus polyphemus
CAAGAAATACAACCATAAAGAAATGACATCCATCCCAGAACACTTAACTGTCCTCTATAAGAAGAGCATAGTCCATTTGTCATCATCACAGGCTCTTCAAGTGAGAGAACTTTTGGCGAATTATGCAGATGGCTTTTCGAAAGGAGATCATGACCTTGGCTGCACAGACCTTGTAGAGCACCGAATAAACACAGGCAATCACCGTCCACTAAAGATCCCTCCGAGGATAATAGCTCCGGTAAAGGTACAAGATATGGAGAAGGTCATGGATGGCCTAATTAAGGAAGAGATAGTCGAGAAATCAGATAGTTCCTGGTCAGCTCCCGTATGCTAGTCCAGAAGAAGGATGGGACCCAACGTTGCTGTGTGGACTTCAGGGCTATTAACAGTATAATCAAAAAAGACTCATACTCACTGCCACTCTTGATGCCCTAAGTGGAGCCAGGTGGTTTTCAACTCTGGACTTAAAGTCACGTTTCCATCAAGTAAAAATGGTTTAAGCAGATAAACCTAAGACTGCATTTAGTTATGGCTAAGGTCTCTAGCAATACCGTGTGATGCCATTCGGGCTTAGCAATGCTCCAGCAACATTTTAGAGGTTGATGGAAAGAGTACTGGAAGGCCTACAATGGAGGATAGCCCTAGTGTACTTGGATGATGTCATTGTATTTGCAACAATGTTTGATGAGAAAATGTCCCGGCTAGAGGAAGTATTCAATTGTTTGAAAGCAGCAAATCTCAAACTCCATCCCAAGAAATGCTACTTATTCCAGAAAGAGGTGCTTTACTTATGTT
>NW_013819440.1:0-466 GCF_000517525.1 Limulus polyphemus
TTTTTCTTCTTCTAATTTGTTGGTAGTACTTTTCTTTTTCTTTATTTTCTTTCTCTTCCATCCACTGCTGTAGTCTCTCTTTTTGTTCATTTTCTTTCTGCTCCAACCACTGCTGTAGTCTCTCTGCTTGTTTATTTTCTTTCTCCTCCAACAACTGCTGTAGTCTCTCTTCTTATTTATTTTCTTTCTCCTCCAACAACTGCTGTAGTCTCTCTTCTTGTTTATTTTGCTGTTCCAGCTGCCACTGTTGCAGGTTTTCTTGCATCTGCTGTTGTCTCTCTTCTTGTTTCTTTTCCTTTAATAACTGCTGTAATCTCTCTCTTCTTATTTATTTTGTTGTTCGAGCTGCCACTGTTGCAGGTTTTCTTGCAACTGCTGTTGTCTCTCTTCTTGTTTCTTTTCTCGTTCTTCTTGTTTCTTTTGCTGTTCTTGTATTGCTGCCATCAAATCTGCTAAGCTGTAGTTT
>NW_013819441.1:0-465 GCF_000517525.1 Limulus polyphemus
GTATTACACACATTCACTGGTAGTGGCAATTAGTTCTGTCTGTATAGTGAAACCACATACAAGGACATATGTTGAAATAAACTTGTTTGAAAGTTCAAAGAAATGATATTCAAGTACCGAAAAGCTTTCTTAATATCATATCTACAGTAATGTCGAAATGTGCCTGCACTGGACTGAACTGGAGTGACCACCAACAGGCATGATAGTTTACAGCAAATGTACAAAGTTCACACTGCTAACCTCATGATTTATTCGGCACAATAAACAAAAGTATGGCTGAAATGAAACAATCATAAACTTGAGATAAAAATAAATTTATGAAACAAAATTAAAATGTTTTTACATACATATATAAACATGAAATCCTAGTTAAAAATAAAAAATGCTCATTTATTGTTTAGGTTTACTTAGAAATATTATTTTCGAGTATTGTATATTACTTGAAACCACAAGGAGTACATGATT
>NW_013819442.1:0-466 GCF_000517525.1 Limulus polyphemus
CCAAACATTTCCTAAGAGAAAACTTCATATTTCATATATTGTCTTCAGTGATCAATTTCTGTTCGGGTCCGAAAAATTTGAACGATCTCGCAACCACCATAAAAAATTATGAAATAAACATAAATTATGCATCTTTCATTCTGGAATGAACACAAAGGGATTTAAATTGATAGTTATTAGACGAGCATCAGGACGTGTTTGTTGTACAAATATAAGGTAGTGACAGTACTTACTTCTAATGTATTTTAAGTAAAGATTTTTAATAATAGTTGAGTACAGTCTCCGTCTATTGAGAGATAACTGAACTTCCCAGTATTTTTTCTTTATTTTTTCTCCATCTATTGAGAGATAACTGAACTTGCAGGTATTTTTTTTCCGTCTATTGAAAGATAACTGAACATCCAAGTATTTTTCTACATCTATTGAGAGATAACTGAACTTGCAAGTATTTTTCTCCATCTATTGA
>NW_013819443.1:0-463 GCF_000517525.1 Limulus polyphemus
TATTATATGTTCCCCATCTATCCATAGATAACTGAACTTCCAAGTATTTTTCTTTATTTCTTTCTCCATCTATTGAGAGATAACTGAACTTACAATTATTTCCCTTATTATTTTTCTCCATATCTTGAGATATAACTGAACTTACTAGTATTTTTTCTTAATTTTTTCTCTATCTATTCAGAGATAACTGAACTTAAAGTAATTTTTCCTTATTATTTGTTTTACCATCTATTGAGGGATAACTGAACTTTCAGGTATTTTTTCTTCATTTTTATTCATCTATTGAAAGATAACTGAACTTCCAAGTATTTTTCTTTATTATTTGTTTTTTCATCTATTGAGAGATAACTGAACTTCCAAGTATTTTTTTCTTAATTTTTCTCCATCTAATGAGAGATAACTGAAATTCTTCCTATCATTTGTTTATCCATCTAAAAAGAGATAACTGAAATTCCAAGTATTT
>NW_013819444.1:0-466 GCF_000517525.1 Limulus polyphemus
AGCAGTTGACTGTAGACCTGTAGTTTAGATGTTAAGCAGTTGACTGTAGACCTGTAGTTTAGATGTTAAGCAGTTGACTGTAGACCTGTGGTTTAGATGTTAAGTAGTTGACTGTGGACCTGTGGTTTAGATGTTAAGTAGTTGACTGTAGACCTGTGGTTTAGATGTTAATTAGCTGACTGTAGACCTGTGGTTTAGATGTTAAGTAGTTGACTGTAGACCTGTGGTTTAGATGTTAATTAGCTGACTGTAGACCTGTGGTTTAGATGTTAATTAGCTGACTGTAGACCTGTGGTTTAGATGTTAAGTAGTTGACTGTAGACCTGTGGTTTAGATGTTAATTAGCTGACTGTAGACCTGTGGTTTAGATGTTAAGTAGTTGACTGTAGACCTGTGGTTTAGATGTTAAGTAGTTGACTGTTAACTGTGGTTTAGATGTTAAGTAGTTGACTGTTAACTGTAGTTT
>NW_013819445.1:0-467 GCF_000517525.1 Limulus polyphemus
CTGTGCTTATTCCTACACGTAAGTTGTTGCCTGTAACACACAGAGATGTGATACCTACCACACAGAAAAGTATTGTTATTTATTAATTCTCATGCCACTGCGAATGTCGGTATGTAGGTCGCACTTCACAAAGATTGCAGGACAGAATTAAACAACATGTATCCACATCCATAAGAACTAAAAGTGTGAAAGAAAAGAATTTACCATGTCACTCCTGTAAAACAAAAGTTCTACCACCAAAATGTGAATCAGCAATTGGCCAGCATTTACTAGTGAACCCAACTTGTGCTGACAACTACACAGATAGCAGGTTTGAAATTATTGCAAATGGTTGGTCAACCTTTCATCTCTATATTTTGTAAGCCACCTTTAGTAAAACACATAAACCTGTCCTTTGCCATCAAAAAGAATTCCTATACAATCTACACATCTTTCAGTAGGTCTATGACATTTCCTGATTGAATAAA
>NW_013819446.1:0-466 GCF_000517525.1 Limulus polyphemus
CAGTGTGTTATAAAACTTCGGAAGCTATAACTGTGATTGTTAACACTTACCAATTGGAAAACTCAAGATATTTGACCAGGAGCATTTATAAATTTCGAACATTACAAACTATTTAACTTCAGTGGATTCTCATCGGACATCAGTAATTTTACGAAAACGTTATATAAATTCATCGTGGAGAGCTCAGCGTGTGTGGCCGGTAAACAACGAAAACATTACTTATCTTCAACGATGAAAAAATCGACGTGTGATCAGTGAAGGACAAAGCTAGCTCCCCTTAAGCGAATGGTATCTACATCAACTGATAATCAACTCGCTCATCGTGAACCCTCGATAAGATATCAAGGAGGTTCCAGACTAGAAAGAAAACTTTTTATTGTTTGTAAGTTTGTGAAACTTTTGTTTATAAATCATTGTTTGTAGTAACTATTTGTAATAATTGTTATTGTAATTTGTACTGTTGTGT
>NW_013819447.1:0-467 GCF_000517525.1 Limulus polyphemus
ACTGTCAATAAGAAGACACAAGATTTAACGATATTGTGTACTTTCAATAAGAAGACACAAGATTTAACAATACTCTGTACTGTCAATAAGAAGACACAAGATTTAACAATACTGTGTACTATCAATAAGAAGACACACGATTTACCAATTCTGTACTATCGATAAAAAGACACAAGATTTAACGATACTGTGTACTGTCAATAAGAAGACACATTATTAAACGATACTGTGTACTGTCAATAAGAAAACACAATATTCAACGATAATGTGTACTGTCAGTAAAAAACACAAGATTTAACAATAATGCGTCCTGTCAATTAAAAGACACAAGATTAAACAATAATGTGTACTGTCAGTAAGAAAGCACAAGATTTAACAATAATATGTACTGTCAATAAGAAGACACACGATTTAACAATACTGTGTACTCTCAATAAAAAGACACAAGTTTTAACGATACTGTGTCC
>NW_013819448.1:0-464 GCF_000517525.1 Limulus polyphemus
GTTGGGCCTCAGATTAGGAAATTGACTTTGGATAAACAGTTTGAAAGCACAATGAGGAAGTTGAAAAGCAGCATGTATTGCCTTTAAAGATGTTATTGACAAATTTTTAGGAAATAATAAGGACCCAAATTACAAAAACATTGTCAATAATGCTCGATAAATTCAAAGAGTTGGATTGTAATATGAGTTTGAAAGTTCATTTCTTACACTCACATATTGACTATTTTCCTGGAAATCTTGGTGCTGTCAGCAAAGAACAAGGGGAAAGGTTTCATCAGGACTTCGGGGAAATGGAGAGGAGGTATCAGGGAAGATGGAACATCAGCATGATGGCTGATTACTGCTGATCAGTGAAATGAGATGATCCAGATGCAATACATAAAAGAAAGACCACAACACACAGTTTTGGGACTAAAAGACATAGATTTCACACACAAAAAAAAAAACTGGATGAATGAAGATGT
>NW_013819449.1:0-596 GCF_000517525.1 Limulus polyphemus
CAATGTTTGTTTGAATTTATGCACAAAGCCACACAATGGGCTATCTGTGCTCTGCCCACCACGGGTATCGAAACCCGGTTTCTAGCGTTGTAAGTCCGCAGAGATACCGCTGTGCCACAGGGAGGCTTGTTTAACGATATATTATTCTTTTTATGATCATTCGACATATTTTACTCATATAATAAAAATAATTTCTTCTTTAGTCTATGGATAGAAAGATCTTCTGATTCGCGTCCCGTTACCGGAAAAAATCGCGCTCCCCACTTTTGAGCTGTGAGGACATTATGAGACTGACGATCAACTCGTACTATTCGATTAGAGTAGTCTCAACAGTTTGTAGTGGGTGTTATTAACTAGCTGTCTTTCCTATAATCTATCAGTTCCAAATTACGGTATAGTGTATGGCCCTTCTTTAGCTTTGTGTCAATATTCGAAACAAACTTTCTTCATTTTTTCTACATTTCTACATAAAACATTCTCTCATTTAAAATAATGCTAACATTTATCGTTACTTGGGATATTTACACCAGTCACCTTTTTTAATGTGGGGACTATTATATTAAACTAACTGTCTATGAATCCAAGAAGTCGAAGGT
>NW_013819450.1:0-919 GCF_000517525.1 Limulus polyphemus
CATTGAAATGGAAAAAAGTATAAATTAACTTATTTTAGCTAGATAAATATTTCATTGTTTTATCCAGTATTTATGTATTGAACTTTTTGTTTTGAAGTCGTTCTCTCTCTCTCTTACGACGAACAATACGAGTTAAAGGCCCAATCATTGTGTCACATAAACAAACCTGAAATTGAAAATACTGGAAAAATAAGGTTGATTCTCATTGTCTGACTGAAATATCAGAACAAAGAAAAGAACTGATATATGGGACATAACATTCCCCGTAGCTTATTGCAAAGGGTAAATCTATTTTCTCTCTTGGATAATACCTTAATATTTTTGAAATAGCTTTCGTCGATAACTATTTGGAAATGAACTTAATCGAGTGTGTGAATACCACAAACAATGTTTTCATATGACCACATAATGAAGAAGTCAGTCGCCTTTTTATGGATAAATACAAAGGATAAAATAACGAGGTTGCGAAGCTCTATGTTGATGAAGTATCAGATTTGTTTAGGTAAATGAGAGAAGGTAGAATAGAAAGTATGATCACACAGCATGTAGAACAGTTTTAAGTAGAGGAATTCAGTAGAGAGTAGGAATCCAATTTTAGATATGTTGAAATGTATAAATTAGTAATTTAAGACGACTGACCACAAACAATATGGGCCTAAGGCCACTGCTCCTATTGTGCAAACCCATTAGTTGTTGTTACGGTATTTGTACTGGAGTAAATGAGATTACTATAATTAGGTTGGATGTGAAAGAGGAGGAAAATACAAAGGTATTAAGTTGACTATTTAAAAAAATGTTGTTCTCACATATATATACAAGAATACTGTCAAATTCCCAATGAATGATAGCACTGAAGACTGGAGAAAGATATTGGCCTAAAATCTATAGTATGATCTTTATTTAAGCCTGAGAGAATATT
>NW_013819451.1:0-456 GCF_000517525.1 Limulus polyphemus
AAAAGTAAGTTTAATAAAATGATGAATGTAAGACACTAAAACCTTGTGTTATGCTAAGTAAAGGATACACGGGGCGATAGGGTTAATCATATCTTAATTTTTTAATTGTAAAACACAATACTCTCAGTTGTTAAAGACAGTGAGATTAGAATACTTGTCTTTCTTGCTAAGTAAAATCTATAATCATATGATATTACTTGGTCTAGAATTATTAACTGTATTTCATATTATATTTCTACATTTGTTTGGTGTCATTTTCACATACACAGACTTAAAACAAGTTATGATAAAACTTATTCCTGTCAAACACAGCTTTTCTCAGAGAAGAATATAAGAAAAAAGTAATAAACACATTATAGAATTAAAACCTCACTCTTTTTCAGCAGTAATATGCATATAGCAAGTAAAGGGTAAGAGAAAAAACAACTCAATTTTGTGTACTTGAATTTTAGATGG
>NW_013819452.1:0-279 GCF_000517525.1 Limulus polyphemus
CATACGATACTAGACTAGCCCTACCTACTACACTTCATACGATACTAGACTAGCCCTACCTACTACACTTCATACGATACTAGAGTAGCCCTACCTTCATACCATACTAGAGTAGCCCTACCTACTACACTTCATACATACTAGAGTAGCCCTACCTACTACACTTCATACGATACTAGAACAGCCCTACGTAATACACCTCCTACGATACTAGAACAGCCCTACGTAATACACTTCATACGATACTAGAGTAGCCCTACCTACTACACTTCATACGAT
>NW_013819453.1:0-467 GCF_000517525.1 Limulus polyphemus
ACTATTGTGATATAATGTTCGCGTAGTGCACTAGTAATAGGTATAGAACTAAGATATACAGTTCCTTATCAAGTTGCTCCTAGTAATAACTATTGTGATATAATGTTCGCGTAGTGCACTAGTAATAGGTAGTAGAACTAAGATATACAGTTCCTTATCAATTGCTCCTAGTAATAACTATTGTGATATAATGTTCGCGTAGTGCACTAGTAATAGGTATAGAACTAAGATATACAGTTCCTTATCAAGTTGCTCCTAGTAATAACTATTGTGATATAATGTTCGCGTAGTGCACTAGTAATAGGTATAGAACTAAGATATACAGTTCCTTATCAATTGCTCCTAGTAATAACTATTGTGATATAATGTTCGCGTAGTGCACTAGTAATAGGTATAGAACTAAGATATACAGTTCCTTATCAAGTTGCTCCTAGTAATAACTATTGTGATATAATGTTCGCGTAGTG
>NW_013819454.1:0-1140 GCF_000517525.1 Limulus polyphemus
GTGTAACAGTTGTAAAAGCCCTTATCAAACAATTTAACAGTTGTAAATGCCCTTATTAAACAGTGTAACAGTTGTAAATGCCCTTATTAAACAATGTGGCAGTTCTACATGCCATTATTAAATAATG
Organism: Limulus polyphemus; assembly: GCF_000517525.1. NCBI lineage: Eukaryota > Metazoa > Arthropoda > Merostomata > Xiphosura > Limulidae > Limulus > Limulus polyphemus. The sequence continues at coordinate 128 of NW_013819454.1, forward strand.
TAACAGTTGTACTAGCCCTTATTAAACAGTGTAACAGTTGTAAATGCCCTTATTAAACAATGTAACAGTTGTACATGCCATTATTAAACAATGTAACAGTTGTACTAGCCCTTATTAAACAGTGTAACAGTTGTACTAGCCCTTATTAAACAGTGTAACAGTTGTAAAAGCCCTTATCAAACAATTTAACAGTTGTAAATGCCCTTATTAAACAATGTGGCAGTTCTACATGCCCTTATTAAACAATGTGGCAGTTCTACATGCCCTTATTAAACAATGTGGCAGTTCTACATGCCCTTATTAAACAATGAAACAGTTGTACAAGCCTTTATTAAACAAATTTATGTACTATAATGGATTTTCATACCTAATGAATATATATTTACAGTTTCTAACTGTGAAAAAGCATTTATTTCAGATGTTTACCGAAAATAACTTGAATCTTGTGGTGGTTGGTTCTGATGTGATGGTGCTGGTAAAATCACGTATTCATGAAATAGCTATAAACAGTAGTTTTCTGGACTCACTTTTCTGTGTGAAATTTGGATCATAAATCAGTCTTTTTATGTATGGAAAAAAATAGATTTAATGCAGTTTAAAACATTTTATATAAAGCAACTACAATACTTAAATAAGGGATGTTCAACCTGGTTTATTATTTAATAGGAGCATGTACAGTTGTGTCATTGTTTAATAAAAGCATGAATAACTGCCACATTGTTTAATAAAGATATGTACAACTGCCATAAATTTTTGATACTTTGGCCTAAAATTGTTTTAAACAAGTCTTAATTTGGCGACAAACCAAAATCATACCTTCTTGAAATATGGCTTAACGAAATGATACCATAATAACTCGTGTAATATTTCTTAAAAGTGACACAAATAGTTTTTATCACGTAGTAATTAGAAAAAATACTCTAACAAACATCAAAATCCATACTGGCAAAAAAAATATTTACTCTGATTAATAGAATCATTTGAGACTTACCCTTAGAATTATCAATGGGATC
>NW_013819455.1:0-465 GCF_000517525.1 Limulus polyphemus
TTATTATTGACTCAGTTAAAACATCTATTGATATCTTTATTATTGACTCAGTTAAAACATCTATGGATCTCTTTATTATTCACTCAGTTAAAACATCTATTGATATCTTTTATTATTCACTCAGTTAAAACATCTATTGATATCTGTATTATTCACTCAGTTAAAACATGATATCTTTATTATTCACTCAGTTAAAACATCTATTGATATCTTTATTATTGACTCAGTTAAAACATCTATGGATCTCTTTATTATTCACTCAGTTAAAACATCTATTGATATCTGTATTATTCACTCAGTTAAAACATGATATCTTTATTATTCACTCAGTTAAAACACTCACTGATATTTTTACAAGTAATAAAACAGTTTGCAAAAATTAAGTATGATGTAGGGATGGCAATGCCAAAAAGTACAGAGGCAAGGTAGAGATGAATACACAAAAACCATACTCAAATCCCTACA
>NW_013819456.1:0-454 GCF_000517525.1 Limulus polyphemus
CTTATTGATAGTACACAGTATCGTTAAATCTTATGTCTTCTTATTGACAGGACATATTATTGTTAAATCTTGTGTTTTCTTACTGACAGTACACATTATCGTTGAATATTGTGTCTTCTTATTGACAGTACACAGTTTTGTTAAATCTTGTGTCTTCTTATTGACAGTACACAGTATTGTTAAATCTTGTGTCTTCTTATTCAAAGTACACAGTATCGTTAAATCTTGTGTCTTCTTATTGACAGTACACATTATCGTTGAATACTTTGACTTCTTATTGACAATACACAGTATCGTTAAATCTTGTGTCTTCTTATTGACAGTACACAGTATCGGTTAAATCTTGTGTCTTCTTATTGACAGTACACAGTATCGTTAAATCTTGTGTCTTCTTATTGACAGTACACATATCGTTAAATCTTGTGTCTTCTTATTGACAGTACACAGTATCGTT
>NW_013819457.1:0-464 GCF_000517525.1 Limulus polyphemus
GTATCACTACTATGTGTTGTGATATCAGTGGGTGTGTTATTAGACAGCTAGAGCTATCACTATTATGCATTGTGACATCACTGGGTGTGTTATTAGACAGCTAGAGCTATCACTACTATGTGTTGTGACATCAGTGGGTGTGTTATGTTTCTTGTTAGACAGCTAAGGCTATCACTACTGCGTGTTGTAACATCACTGGGTGTGTTATTAGACAGCTAGAGCTATCACTACTACGCATTGTGACATCACTGGGTGTGTTATTAGACAGCTAGAGCTATCACTACTACACATTGTGACATCACTGGGTGTGTTATTAGACAGCTAGAGCTATCACTACTACGCATTGTGACATCACTGGGTGTGTTATTAGACAGCTAGAGCTATCACTACTATGCATTGTGACATCACTGGGTGTGTTATTAGACAGCTAGAGCTATCACTACTATGTATTGTGACATCAGTGT
>NW_013819458.1:0-466 GCF_000517525.1 Limulus polyphemus
TTGTTTAAATGTTTTGTCTACTTTGTGATGCCCTAATTATTATGGGGCTTACATCAATTCTAATTACTTTAAAAACATGTGCCATCGATCTAACAAGCAGTGTTGTTTTCCTTAGTGATCAGTGATCAGGAAGGTTGCCTCAGGTTCAATTCTCACTGCCACCAGCCATGCTTTCCCTTTCAGCTGTATAGGTGTTACATTTGTTTTTGTTTTTGAATTATGTGGTTTATTTCATGTTGCAAATAGTATTATTAAAATTTATTGCCTATACAAAGTTTGGAAAATTGGGATTTATTTTATCTTATAGATAACTAGCTGAAGTACCCATCCCCTGGATGGAAATTCAAGATTAATGAAATGTTATCTTAGGACATGAAAAGTTGCTTCCCTTATATCTGATTGTAAAAAACACAAAAATGCCCAAAAAACTACAAAATGCAAAACTGAAAATTTGTATGCATCTCCC
>NW_013819459.1:0-465 GCF_000517525.1 Limulus polyphemus
TATAAAACTAAGAAGGGTTATCTTTTCTATTTGCTAAGATATTGCTCATGTAGCACCCCACCCACCTCTTTCCATTTTTGGAAAAACTCCCTTATATACACTTGACATGAATAACCAATCGGAAACTCAGAATGTCCCCCTAGTGGCTTTCTCAGCCATTTTAACAGGCTTGGTGCAACTTCTTTCTTTTGAACCAATATTTCAAAGAGGTAGGGTGTGTCTTCAGTCTGCTCTAAATTTCATATATTTTTTAAGAATAAAATACATCTTAGTTACTGAGCTTGATAAATTACAGTGGACTTCTATGGTATTGATGTAGTAATTTATGATTTTTTGGTTATTCAAATGTATATGTAAAAGCCAAAAAAAAGTGATTTTGTATCATATCCTCCACATGCAAAATTTTAAAGGCTTAGCAACCTATGTTAAGCAGCAACCGAGTACAAAGGTCATAACTAGAAGAGA
>NW_013819460.1:0-460 GCF_000517525.1 Limulus polyphemus
TTAAATCTTGTGTCTTCTTATTGACAGTACACAGTATCGTTAAATCTTGTGTCTTCTTATTGACAGTACACAGTATCGTTAAATCTTGTGTCTTCTTATTGAAAGGACACAGTATCGTTAAATCTTGGGTCTTCTTATTGACAGTACACAGTATCGTTAAATCTTGTGTCTTCTTATTGACAGTACACAGTATCGTTAAATCATGTGTCTTCTTATTGACAGTACACAGTATCGTTAAATCTTGTGTCTTCTTATTGACAGTACACAGTATCGTAAAACCTTGTGACTTCTTATTGAAAGGACACATTATTGTTAAATATTGTTTTCTTACTGACAGTACACAGTATCGTAAAATCTTGTGTCTTCTTATTGACAGCACATTGTATTGTTATATCTTGTGTCTTCTTTTTGAAAGTACACAATATCGTTAAATCTTGTGTCTTCTTATTGACAGTACACA
>NW_013819461.1:0-467 GCF_000517525.1 Limulus polyphemus
GTGTCTTCTTATTGACAGTGCACAGTATCGTTAAATCTCGTGTCTTCTTATTGACAGTACACAGTATCGTTAAATCTTGTGTCTTCTTATTGACAGGACACATTATTGTTACATCTTGTGTTTTCTTACTGAGAGTACACATTATCGTTAAATCTTGTGTGTTCTTATTGATAGTACACAGTATTTATAAATCTTGTGTCTTCTCATTGACAGTACACAGTATTTATAAATCTTGTGTCTTCTTATTGAAAGTACAAAGTATCGTTAAATCTTGTGTCTTCTTATTGACAGTACACAGTATCGTTAAATCTTGTGTCTTCTTATTGACAGTACACAGTATTGTTAAATCTTGTGTCTTCTTATTGACAGGACATATTATTGTTAAATCTTGTGTTTTCTTACTGACAGTACACAGTATTGTTAAATCTTGTGTCTTTTTATTGACAGTACACACTATCGTTAAATCT
>NW_013819462.1:0-464 GCF_000517525.1 Limulus polyphemus
TTTGTAATAGATTTTATGCCCTTCGCTTAAATTTTCCTTATTCTATCATTTTCACGCACTCCATTTAAGCTACACTTTCTTGTAGGCATTATGTGTTAGATCGATAAATCCTGGTCTATTTGAAAAATATTTACGCTGTCAAACAAACAAACTCGTGTACTTAATTATATTTAATAAAACTACACGTAAAGTAAACAATATAGTAAAGCAATGGTATTTATAATAGTGTACAGAGTATGAAACAGTTATGAGAGTTGAAACAAAGAAAGTCATAAAAACGAAGAATAAAACTCGTACTAAAGAAAAAAGTAGCTAAAAGGTGCTTATAGCAGTCTATGAAACGAACCGGTTATATTATTGCAAAGTAAAGTAAATGTAAAGTTGTAATGATGGCAAACTTAGCAGATCAACAACAACATAAGCGTTATTTCATTCCGTTCCCGGCGGGCCGGTAGAGGGTCATG
>NW_013819463.1:0-1345 GCF_000517525.1 Limulus polyphemus
CCGTGCTACTAAGAATCCCGTCTGTTTGTTTATTTGTATATATAAACAATGAATAGTTATATAAATCTTCTATCGTCTCGGAAGTACACAAAAACGAAAGGCGGGAGATGTCTGTAGGAATCCTACTTCATATGTTGAACGCACTACCGGGCGCGGTATGTATTTCGTTACCTTCACGGGGTAGACTGGGCGACGTGCGTGAACGTCATTCGTCACGAGTAGCAAAGATAAGAATGACTGTGAAAGTGGTAAACATGAGAAAAGTGAATAAACTAAGGGCTTTTAGAACCTCTTTCAACTATATCCAAGAACTCCTCAACGTTTCGTGCTGTTCATGAATAAACTAAGGGAAAGAGGTTCTAAAAGCCCTTAGTTTATTCACGAGGATCACAAAACGTTGAGGAGTTCTTGGATATAGTTGAAAGAGGTTCTAAAAGCCCTTAGTTTATTCACGAAGAGCACAAAACGTTGAGGAGTTCTTGGATATAGTTGAAAGAGGTTCTTAAAGGATCTTTGATCTGATGGTAAATACGTTTTGAAATCAGTGAATTTATTTTATCGTATTTTCTATAGCTGTTTAATAATAAAGAGTTACTAATGACCTATTTCATGCTGCTTGTGAACGCTAAATATACGTCACGTGGTCGTATTAACAGATTACAAGCACATGTCTCTGTGAGCTTGTATTGTATCCCTTATATACTATAAGTCAGCTTGTGTTTCTTTGTCCGTAACGCCAATCTTTGAATTTTCTGACTTCTGAACAGCATGAAACGTTGAGGAGTTCTTAGATATAGTTGAAAGAGGTTCTTAAAGCCCTTAGTTTATTCATGAACAGCACGAAACGTTGAGGAGTTCTTGGATATAGTTGAAAGAGGTTCTAAAAGCCCTTAGTTTATTCATGAACAGCACGAAACGTTGAGGAGTTCTTGGATATAGTTGAAAGAGGTTCTTCAAGCCCTTAGTTTATTCATCACATGAAGAACAGAAAACTTTATTTCTCCCGGACATCTGGTGTGATGAAAAAAAAATTAAATAATGTGGCCTTTAAAAAACAAAAGAAAAACGGGATTAAATCTGATGGAAAAATAAGATCGTCCAATTTTTCGTCCACGTATAAATGTGACGACATGCAGTACAGATTGACTACAAATGCTATTGTTGACTGAACATTAAAAGCTGGGATGTTGACCAACAATCCCAGCCTCGGTATTACATTAAATAAACACGCAGATAGAGAGAGAGAGAGACACACACACACACACATATTGATATGTACATAATATATATGTTGTTAAGCCCCCTAGCGTGAGAGTCTTGTAAACTAGTCGTGATCATCGCTATT
>NW_013819465.1:0-465 GCF_000517525.1 Limulus polyphemus
TCGAAGATACTGATCAGATGTGTTGTGAATTGGGTAGTTGGATTAATTGAAGACACTGATCAGATGCGTTGTGAATTGGGCAGCTAGGATTAATTGAAGATACTGATCAGATGTGTCGTGAATTGGGCAGCTGGATTAATTGAAGACACTGATCAGATGTGTCGTGAATTGGGCAGCTGGATTAATTGAAGACACTGATCAGATACGTTGTAAATTGGGCAGCTGGATTAATTGAAGACACTGATCAGATGCGTTGTGAATTGGCAGCTGGATTAATTGAAGACACTGATCAGATGCGTTGTGAATTGGGCAGTTCGATTAATTGAAGACACTGATCAGATGCGTTGTAAATTGGGCAGCTGGATTAATTGAAGACACTGATCAGATGCGTTGTGAATTGGGCAGCTAGATTAATTGAAGATACTGATCAGATGTGTCGTGAATTGGGCAGCTAGATTAATTGAA
>NW_013819466.1:0-467 GCF_000517525.1 Limulus polyphemus
AAGGGACTTGCCGTTGTCTGGGGCTGATTAAGTTGGTGGTTAATGTATCCTCCTTGTGTAAAAGACAATAAATCATCCTTTAATGTATGTAATTTACTAATCTTTTCCATTTGTGTACTCTGGCTCTCTATCAATTGTTGGAGACTTTCTTCTTGTTTATTTTCTTTCTCCTCCATCCACTGCTGTAGTCTCTCCTTTTGTTTATTTTCTTTCTCCTCCAACCACTGCTGTAGTCTCTTTTCTTGTTTCTTTTCTTTTTCCTCCAACAACTGCTGTAATCTTTCTTGTTTATTTTGCTGTTCGAGCTGCCACTGTTGCAAGTTTTCTTGCCACTGCTGTAATCTCTCTTCTTGTTTCTTTTCTTTTTCCTCCAACAACTGCTGTAATCTTTCTTTTTATTTTGCTGTTCGAGCTGCCACTGTTGCAGGTTTTCTTGCCACTGCTGTAATCTCTCTTCTTGTTTCTTT
>NW_013819467.1:0-464 GCF_000517525.1 Limulus polyphemus
CATACCGGAATTTGGACTTTTTTGTTCCCAAATGTCATTTTATCGAAGTTAACTACACACTTCCTCAGTAATAAGTAGTCCAACCCTAATATACATGGGTCTTCAATGTCAGCCAAGTACACTTTGTGTCTGTCCTTCATGCCCATGAGCTCAATAGCTACCCACACTGGTCACCACCTTGTATAATGTCCTGTCACACCACAGAGCTTCTGTATGGCTTCTGGTACTCCTTTGTGATCTAGCACCTTGATACTCACAAGGGTTTGCTGAGATGCAGAAACTATGACAAAGTTGCAATTTTGGCCATCCAGCTTTCCTGTCACGTAGACATTATGTGTGCTTTCCATTTTACACTTAGCTGTTGGGACTTTCACGATGGGGGTTGGTGTGCATCCCTCAACACCAACCACTACTGGTTTCCCCGAGACTGACTTAGTGGTGGTATTCTTCTTACACTGGCTCCT
>NW_013819468.1:0-464 GCF_000517525.1 Limulus polyphemus
CTAAATCGTGTGTCTTCTTATTGAGAGTACACAGTATTGTTAAATCTTGTGTCTTCTTATTGACAGTACACATATAGTTAAATCTTGTGTCTTTTATTGACAGTACACAGTATCGTTAAATCTTGTGTCTTCTTATTGAAAGTACACAGTATCGTTAAATCTTCTGTCTTCTTATTGACCGTACACAGTATCGTTAAATCTTGTGTCTTATTATTGACAGTACACAGTATCGTTAAATCTTGTGTCTTCTTATTGACAGTACACAGTATCGTTAAATCTTGTGTCTTCTTATTGACAGGACACATTATTGTAAAATTTTGTGTTTTCTTACTGACAGTACACATTATCGTTGAATATTGTTTATTCTTATTGACAGTACACAGTATCGTTAAATCTTGTGTCTTCTTATTGACAGTACACAGTATCGATAAAACTTGTTTCTTCTTATTGAAATACACAGTATT
>NW_013819469.1:0-755 GCF_000517525.1 Limulus polyphemus
TTTCCACAACCTTGCCAAGCTAAGTCTTGTTTGTTAAATGTGCTTTTTTGATAAAATAAAAACTTTAAACAATAATAATGAGCCTAAATATTTGTATAATGAAGTCATATGTTTGTCTTGCCTAAATTTAAAAAGCAATCCCATTTTTGTTAAAAACAATTGGTAGACAAATAGCAGCTGATAAAATTCTAATAAAGATGCAAACTTAGCATAGGTTTGTAATTGTGAACCACTTTTACCTGTAAAGGTAAATTGTATAAAGCAGCTCAAGATATGAAAGAATTATGAAAGAAATTTAAAAAGCAATCCCATTTTTGTTAAAAACAATTGGTAGACAAATAGCAGCTGATAAACTTCTAATAAAGATGCAAACTTAGCCTAGGTTTGTAATTGTGAACCACTTTTACCTGTAAAAGTAAATTGTATAAAGCGGCTCAAGATATGAAAGAATTACGGATACTGCATATTAGTTATATATCGTGATATACATGTAAGCTTTATAATTAATTATATAGTTAACTAAGAACAAACTATTGGTAAAAGTTGTGATAAAATAACATTAACATTTACTCAGGACTAAACTTATAAGTAGTAGTAGGTATCTGGTCATGTATTATAATAATTACTGAGGTTTTTTTTAAGTTGGGGCATGATGGTGGGTAAAACAAAATCTGAGGCCTGACTAACTAATGAATGAATATTTGCTGTGAAATTCTTATCAATGCTATAAGTGTAGCTACCAGTTTGGCTGTCAA
>NW_013819470.1:0-465 GCF_000517525.1 Limulus polyphemus
AGAAATGACATTGGCACAACTGAAAATAATAATTTCTTAATTCTATTTTTAAAATCAGTTGATATAAGACACAGACACATCCTGATTTGGGATATTTTAAATATTTTATCATGGAAAAAAACTGGTATACAAGTAACTTTGAAAATAGTGTTACGACAGCAGAATTCATGTGACGCTGGAAGCATGCGCGCTGGAGTTTCTAGAAGGACCATGACTGTTCCTGGCAACTCTAGTCTTTTCTAGGCGCCCTCTATTTTAGTATATAAGCCCGGCAAATAAAGCGGAGAAATAATTTGGCAGATAGATGGAGATAGAGACAGATAATTGAGTCAAGTGAGCGGTAGTGACACTAAGTAAAGTGCGTGAATCGTTGTGAATTATTGCGTGTGTTTAAGTTAAAGTCACTGTTGAAATTCTGTGTATTATAAAGTTGTATCGAGGAATAATAAACTAGTTTTAATTAAG
>NW_013819471.1:0-466 GCF_000517525.1 Limulus polyphemus
ATATTAAACCATACGTAAGTTCTCTATCATACACATTATGTGAATATATACATATATTAAACCATACGTAAGTTCTCTAGCATACACATTATGTGAATATATACATATATTAAATCATACGTAAGTTCTCAATCATACACTTTATGTGAATATATACATATATTAAACCATACGTAAGTTCTCTATCATACACATTATGTGAATATATACACATATATTCACGAATATCTCATGAAACTTTATTTGTTAGGAATAAATTCTTCAAGTTATACATCTGTTGTAAAGACCGATAAATACCCGAAGTTATATATGTGTTGTAAAGACTGATAAATACACGAAGTTATATATGTGTTGTAAAGACTGATAAATACCCGAAGTTATATATGTGTTGTAAAGACTGATAAATACATGAAGTTATATATGTGTTCTAAATACCCGAAGTTATATATGTGTTGTAAAGACTGAT
>NW_013819472.1:0-1316 GCF_000517525.1 Limulus polyphemus
TTTCAGAAACGCCAATAAAAGAGTAACCTAAAACGACCACAAAAGACGCAAAAATGATAATAGAAGGCTAGAATTTTGCATGTAAATACGCAACTATGCAACGAACGTTCTTGAAAAAATTTCGAGAAGATCCATTCAAATGGAACGAAGTACTGGTACAAAACGCAAAACGTTCCATAACTCCTTTAAAACAAAGAGTAGGAAGGTAAAACTCTGCATATTACTACACAACGTTAAAGTGTATCTACATACTAAATTTGGTGAAGAATCATCAATTTAGGACCCTTTGGTAACAAGAAATCGAAAAAGAATCAGTAACCAAAAGCTTCACTGCAGTACACATACGCTTTCAGAAACGCCAATAAAAGAGTAACATAAAACGACCACAAAAGTCGCAAAAATGATAATAGAAGGCTAGAATTTTGCATGTAAATACGCAACTATGCAACGAACGTTCATACAAAATCATCTCCAAAACGGACCAAATGGAACGACGTACTGGTACAAACACCAAATTTGTTATGTAGGTACACTTTAACGTTAGCGTAGTAATATGCAGAGTTTTACCTTCCTACTCTTTGTCTTAAAAGAGTTATGGAACGTTTTGCGTGGTCGTTTTATGTTACTCTTTTATTGGCTTTTCTGAAAGCGTATGTGTACTGCAGTGAAGCTTTTGGTTACTGATTGTTTTTCGATTTCTTGTTACCAGAGGGTCCTAAATTGATGATTCTTAAGTACACTTTAACGTTGCGTAGTAATATGCAGAGTTTTGCCTTCCTACTGTTTATTTTAAAGGAGATATGGAAGGTTTTGCGTTTTGTACCAGTACGTCGTTACATTTAGACGGATCATCTCCAAATTTTGTATGAACGTTCGTTGCATACTTGCGTATTTACATGCAAAATTCTAGCCTTCTATTATCATTTTTGCGACTTTTGTGGTCGTTTTAGGTTAGACTTTTATTGGTTTTTCTGAAAGCGTATGTGTAGTGCAGTGAAGCTTTTTGTTCCTGATTGTTTTTCGATTTCTTACAAACCAAATTTGGTGAAGAATCATCAATTTAGGACCCTCTGGTAACAAGAAATCGAAAAACTGAAGCTTTTGTTACTGATTTATGTGTACTGCAGCCGCTTTCAGAAAAACCAACAAAAGAGTAACATAAAACGACCACAAAAGTCGCAAAAATGATAATAGAAGGCTAGAATTTTATAAGGAAATACGCAAGTATGCAACGAAAGTTCATACAAAATTTGGAGATGATCCGTCCAATTGGAACGACGTACTGGTACAAAACACAAAACCTTCCATATCTCCTT
>NW_013819473.1:0-465 GCF_000517525.1 Limulus polyphemus
ATATAGAAATGAATGTCTTTGTGTAAAAGATGTGTTTAGGTTGTATAAGATGATACATATAGAAATGAATGTCTTTGTGTAAAGATGTGTTTAGGTTGTATAAGATGATACGTATAGAAATGAATGTCTTTGTGTAAAGATATGTTTAGGTTGTATAAGATGATACGTATAGAAATGAATGTCTTTGTGTAAAGATGTGTTTAGGTTGTATAAGATGATACATATAGAAATGAATGTCTTTGTGTAAAGATGTGTTTAGGTTGTATAAGATGATACGTATAGAAATGAATGTCTTTGTGTAAAGATATGTTTAAGTTTTATAAGATGATACATATAAAAATGAATGTCTTTGTATAAAGATGTGTTTAGGTTGTATAAGATGATACATATAGAAATGAATGTCTTTGTGTAAAGATGTGTTTAGGTTGTATAAGATGATACATATAGAAATGAATGTCTTTGTGT
>NW_013819474.1:0-466 GCF_000517525.1 Limulus polyphemus
CAATTGATATAACCTATTTCTAGATATAATGGAACTATATTCTAACGCTTATACACAGTTGAATGTAAATAGTTTCTAAACAAACAATTGATATAACCTATTTCTAGATATAATGGAACTATATTATAACACTTATACACAGTTGAATGTAAACAGTTTCTAAACAAACAATTGATATAACCTATTTCTAGATATAATGGAATTCCGTTGTAACGCTTATACACAGTTGAATGTAAACAGTTTCCAAACAAACAATTGATATAACCTATTTCTAGATATAATGGAACTATATTATAACACTTATACACAGTTCAATGTAAACAGTTTTAAACAAACAACTGACATAACCTATTTCTAGATATAATGGAACTATATTATAACACTAATACACAGTTGGATGTGAACAGTTTCTAAATAAACAATTGATATAATATATTTCTAGATATAATGGAACTATATTATAACG
>NW_013819475.1:0-847 GCF_000517525.1 Limulus polyphemus
TAAAATTGTTTAAAGATTTGTCATAATATTACCTTATTATAAACCCAGATAATATGAACTTGTTTAAAGACTTGTTATATAATTACCTTATTAAAAAACCTATAAATATGAACTTGTTTAATATCTTCTAATATTATTACCTTATTACAAACCCTAAGAATATGAACTTGTTTAAATACTTGTTATATTCTTACCTAATTATAAACCACATGAATATGAACTTGTTTAAGGACTTGTTATATTATTACCTTATTACAAACCCTAAGAATATGAACTTGTTTAAATATTTCATATATTATTAGCTAATTATAAATAGCAAGAATATGAACTTGTTTAGGGACTTATTATATTATTACCTTATTATAAACCCCGATAATATGAACTTATTTAAAGAATTGTTATATTATTACATAATTATAAATCGCAAGAATATGAACTTGTATAAAGACTTGTTATATTATTACCTTTTAATATAAACCTAAGAATATGAATTTGATAAAGACTTGTAATATTATTACCTTATTACAAACACTAAGAATATGAACTTGTTTAAATACTTGTTATATTATTACCTAATTATAAACCGCATGAATATGAACTTGTTTAAAGACTTGTTATATTATTACGTTATTACAAACCTTAAGAATATGAACTTGTTTAAGGACTTATTATATTATTGCTCTATTATAAACCTCAAGAATATAAAATTGTTTAAAGATTTGTCATAATATTACCTTATTATAAACCCCGATAATATGAACTTATTTAAAGAATTGTTATATTATTACATAATTATAAACCGTAAGAATATGAACTTGTTTAAAGACTTGTTATATTATCACCTTTT
>NW_013819476.1:0-466 GCF_000517525.1 Limulus polyphemus
GAAGCCAATAATTGATTTTCTAAAAGCAAGTGTTTTGCGCCCTGCTTGGGAGAAGATGTCTAGTCTAAACCTTGTGACAAAGAACTATTGGGCACAATGGGACCAGTTGAAGCTTGAAAATGGTTTTCTTCTCCGGAGATGGGAAGCTGCAGATGGGAAAGTGACGACCTGGCAAACGGTTATACCGAGAAAGTTACGGGAAGTTGTGCTGCGTCAATCCCATGATACTTTAACAAGAGGACATCTCGGAGTTAAGAAGACATTGAGTCATTGATTTGGAAGAATGGGGCAGAACATGCAGTACATGTTGTGCTAAAATGGGGACCCAAGCATAAGGGACGTGCTCCAATGAAGCTATACCAATGGAAAGAGTAGCCATTGACATTGCTGGTCCTCTTCCCCAAACTTGTGATGGAAACAAGTATATTTGTGTGGTGATGAATTATTTCACCAAGTGGCCTGAGGC
>NW_013819477.1:0-673 GCF_000517525.1 Limulus polyphemus
GGTGATCTAGTAAGAAGGAAGCCACAGGAATTCGATGGGAAGGCACCGTGGGAAGCATATAAAGCACAATTTGAGCTTCTGGCAGGGATGAATGGATAGACAGAGGAGCAGAAAGCAGTATATCTGGCAACAAGCTTGAAGGGACAACAACTGGAAATACTTGGACAGTTGTCAGCAGCCGACAGACACAACTATAGAGCACTGGTAGCGGCTCCAGAACTCAGGTGTGGATCTCAAAATCAGTCCGAAGTCTACAGGGCTAGGTTTAGGATGAGAGTCCATGCTAAAGGGGAGTGCCTGCAAGAAAGTATGGTACACAAGGCCTACCCAACTGCACCACCCGATCTCTTCAAGTTGTTGAGGGATCAGTTTGTAGATGCCTTGGACAGTCCATAACTGAAGATACAAGTAAAGCAAGCACACCCTTCTACTATGCAGGATGCAATGGCCAGGGCTCTTGAATTTGAATCCTACGTTAAGTCCAGCACAGAGGTACCAAGGTTGGTACAGTCATCTGGATTCAAGGCCAGAAAAGGTCTGCTCTCAGAGAGGTTTGAGGGACTTTGCTGGCACTGTAATAAACCTGGGCACAAGAGAGCTCAATGCTGGCAACTTCAACACAGGGGAGACGATACAGCAGTAAAGGCTGGTATCCAGAAAAGTTGTTGGAACT
>NW_013819478.1:0-239 GCF_000517525.1 Limulus polyphemus
CCAAAAACATCACATGCTACAAAGTCACTTTAAATAACTAGATATTATCTTGGTGTACATGATTATGGCTTTGTTAAACACATGAAGAAGGAACAGAAGTATTATTTTACAATATTTATTTTAGAGTAAAAGATTCTTTTTCTTTTCAATTACGTGCGAAAAAGAATCTGCACGTAATTGAAAAAGTCATCTGTCGGATATAATAGTTGAAAATAACTAGAACTGCTTTGTGAACTTGT
>NW_013819479.1:0-597 GCF_000517525.1 Limulus polyphemus
GGTCCGCACACTAATTATCTTGTGCTACAACATGCCTAGAACTCAAGGTTCTCTCAAATTGTCAGATTTTGTTAGTGGAAGGTCAAGCAGATGGTGGAATAAGTCAGCGGCAAATTTCACAGAATTTGGGAATCCCGCTTTCGACATTCAACAGAATCATCGTACAGTTCAGGAAACAACTGAACAGCGTCCGGGTCGTCCTGGTTCATCAGAGAGGACAAAAAGGGCTGTCAAGAGGAGCATCGAAATGGATCCCAGATTAAAGACTGCAGAAGTGGCCAAAGTTGGTGGGATGAGCCCGAAATCTGTTCAACAGATTCTCCACAGATTAGGTTATCGTCGCAGAACAGCTAGACGGAAGCCCTTATTAAGACCTGCCAACATAGTCAGGCGAAAAAAGTGGGCAAGTGATATGATGACCAAGCCTCTGGACTTTTGGAAGACCGTATTGTTCTCAGACGAATATGGGTCTGGAGAATGCCTCACCAAGAGTTTTGGCTCAACAGATTGCAGCCAACTGTGAAGCATGGTGGTTTCAGCGTGATGATTTGGGGAGCTGTTTGGGTTGGTGGGAGATCGAGCTTAGTGGAGTGCATT
>NW_013819480.1:0-467 GCF_000517525.1 Limulus polyphemus
AAAAGTATCTGACCTTATTTTTTTTGCGATAGCCTGATGGATTTGAATCAAGCGTGCTTGCATGAGCCGACCTTGAACCTTCGTGCGCATGCGTGAATTTTTTCCCGCTTGTTGATTGCGTCAGTTGTTGGCAAGCAGCCATTGAGTGAGGTAGTGTGTAGTGCTCTCGTCAGTTTTTCATTTCAAGGAAAATGACGGAACGACTGGAGCAGCGCTACTGCATCAAATTTTGCCAGAAACTGGGCGACAGCCAGGTGGAAACCATTCGGAAGATTCAGACGGCTTTCGGTGACGATGCTATGGGCATCACACAGATTAAGGAGTGGTACAACCGGTTTAAAGACGGTCGCACAACGGTGGAGAGCGAGCCACGCTCCGGTCGGCCATCAACATGCCGAAATGACCAGGTGATTGCCAAAGTGAACGCTATGGTGATGCGGGACCGTCGTGTTACTATCCGAGAAATT
>NW_013819481.1:0-459 GCF_000517525.1 Limulus polyphemus
CATATAAATGGCAAATGGGTTTTAATTATAATAAATGCAAGATAATGCATGCTAGGATATGATAATGTGAATTGTGAGTATAATTTGGATGGAAATAACCTTAACAGTGTCATGAAAGAAAGGGATCTTGGTGTAATAGTTAATCAGTCTATAAAGCCATCCAAGCAGTGTGCTGTTGCTAGTGGTAGAGTAAATAGGATTTTGGGTTGTATCTACAGAAATATTGAATACAAGTCTAAAGATGTTATAATTTCATTGTACAGGTCACTGGTTAAGACGCATTTGGAATATTGTGTTCAGTGTTGGGCTCCTTACTTTAGGAAAGACATTGAGTTGCTGGAAAGGGTTCACAGAAGGGTTACTAGAATGGTACCTGAGATGGAAGTGTTGTCATATGAGGAGAGGTTGAAATCTCTCAAATTGTTTTCTCTTGAAAAATGAAGAGTTAGAGGGGAAATG
>NW_013819482.1:0-469 GCF_000517525.1 Limulus polyphemus
AATTGGTACCTTTAAATGTGTTATTAAATGGATACCTTTAAATGTGTTATTAAATCGGTAACTTTAAATGTGTTGTTAAATGGGTACCTTTAAATGTGTACCTTTAAATGTGTTATTAAATAGATACCTTTAAATGTGTTATTAAATGGGTAACTTTAAATGTGTACCTTTAAATGTGTTGTTAAATTGGTACCTTTAAATGTGTTGTTAAATTGGTACCTTTAAATGTGTTATTAAATTGGTACCTTTAAATGTGTTATTAAATGGGTAACTTTAAATGTGTTATTAAATGGGTACCTTTAAATGTGTTATTAAATGGATACCTTTAAATGTGTTATTAAATGGGTGACTTTAAATATGTTATTAAATGGGTACCTTTAAATGTGTTATTAAATGGGTACCTTTAAATGTGTTATTAAATGGATACCTTTAAATGTGTTATTAAATGGATACCTTTAAATGTGTTATT
>NW_013819483.1:0-465 GCF_000517525.1 Limulus polyphemus
GAATTTCTTGTTTTTTTTTCTTTTGCTTCTTTTTTTATTACATGATAACTCAAAAACCTAAACAATGGTGTCAACCAATTTCACTGAGGTGACATAGTTTCAAACGGAGTATCCGCTTTTATAAGTATTATTAATAACTAATAGCAATTAAAATATCATAATTCTAGTGTAAACGATGTTATCATTGCCCCCTTGAAGTTTACTTCCTCAGCGTTCTTTTAAAAAGCTTAAGTACAGGGTGAAACAAGAATTACCAGCCAATAATAGATAAACAATAAATATTACAGTTGGAACCTCATTGTATTTAGAACTGGGTTATAAATACATCCTTACTATATCTATTGAAACACTTCATTAAAGAAAAGCAAACAGCTAAAAAATTTTCAAAAAATAAAGTAAATATAGGGATGACTAATATCAATTCTTCATAAACAACGTTAACAAGATAGCAGGGATGGCACTTGC
>NW_013819484.1:0-467 GCF_000517525.1 Limulus polyphemus
GCAGAATTGGGGAATCCCGCTTTCGACAGTCAACAGAATCATCGTGTAGTTCAGGAAAAACGGCAAGAAAACAACTGAGCAGCGTCCGGGTCGTCTTGGTCCATCGGAGAGGACAAAAAAGGGCTGTCAAGAGGAGCATCGAAATGGATCCCAGATTAACGACTGCAGAAGTGGCCAAAGTTGGTGGGAAGAGCCCAAAATCTGTTAAACGGATTCTCCACAGATTGGGTTATCGTTGCAGAGCAGCTAGACAGAAGTCCTTATTAAGACCTGCCAACATAGTCAGACGAAAGAAGTGGGCAAGTGATATGATGACCAAGCCTCTGGACTTTTGGAAGACCGTATTGCTCTCAGGCGAATCAAGATTCGCTCAATTTTCGGACAGTGGAAGGATATGGGTCTGAAGAATGCTTCACCAAGAGTTTTGGCTCAACAGAATGCAGCCAACTGTGAAGCATGGTGGTTTC
>NW_013819485.1:0-467 GCF_000517525.1 Limulus polyphemus
TACTATTACAACCCAATATATTAAAAAAAAACAACGTTAGTTAAATGATATCCTGAAAACAGAGTTTCGGTCTTTATCTTAGTCTCTATATAAAATGCCCCCAAATGGCACAGCGGTATGTCTGCGGACTTACAACGCTAAAATCCGGGTTTCGATACCCGTGGTGGGCAGAGCACATATAGCCTATTGTGTAACTTTGTGCTTAATTACAAATAAATAAATACTATATAAAATAGTTTTGAAAACAAAAAGTAAATGGAACAAAACTAATATGTAAACAATACATTTTAAGACAGTTTCTTTCAGTCATTAATGTTACAATAACTGACATATAGAGAGTTTGTGTTGGTAAACCGAACACTACTCATACAAATGTTTTATGCCCGGCATGGTCAGGTGGTTAGGGCGCTCGACTTGCAATCAGAGGGTCGCGGGTTCGAATCCCACTCCCACCAAACATGCTCGCC
>NW_013819486.1:0-466 GCF_000517525.1 Limulus polyphemus
TGTTTCTTAAAGTAGGGTGTGAAAATCATTTACTTGCTTCTTGATGTGGGAAGTGAAACTCATTTACATGTTTCTTGATGTATAGAGTGAAAATCATTAGCTTGTTTCTTGATGTAGGTAGTGAAAATCATTTACTGGTTTCTTGTTGTAGGGACTGAAAATCATTTAATTGTTTCTTGATGTAGAAAGTGAAAATCATTTAATTGTTTCTTAATGTAGGAAGTGAAAATCATTTACTTGTTTCTTGATGTAGAAAGTGAAAATCATTTTCTTGTTTCCTTTTGTAGGGAGTGAAAATCATTTACTTGTTTCTTGATGTAGAGAGCAAAAATCATTTACTTGTGTCTTGATGTAGGGTGTGAAAATCATTTACTTGCTTCTTGATGTAGGAAGTGAAACTCACTTACTTGTTTCTGGATGTAAAGAGTGAAAATCAATTAATTGTTTCTTGTTGTAGGAAGTGAAA
>NW_013819487.1:0-722 GCF_000517525.1 Limulus polyphemus
ATTATTGTCCTTATATGAGTGCCCCTTTTACTATCTGAACCCCGCCCTTCAAAAACCTCTATATCTGTGCCTGACCGTGATGAAAACTTGAAATTGATTTCTAATTTGTCTTCTATAAAAACTTATCAGGTTAGTTAGTTGTCGTTAACAGTCTCCCAGTGGCACAGTGATATGTCTGCGGACTTACAACGCTAGAAACCTGGTTTGATTACCTGTGGTGGGCAGAGCACAGATAGCCCATTGTGTAGCTTTGTGCTTAACTACAAACAAACTTTGTCGTTTATTAATAACTAGCAGAGACCCGCAAAACATTTCCGGCCAAATTAGTATCTTTGTCGTAACAGTACTTCTTTAAATATAACATTTCTAGCACAATACAAACGAATTGTAATCGTAGACAACTTCTTCTTCTGTAGCTTTTCCCATATCTATACGGGGTCGCTATTTTTGACAGCACTTTTCCACTCTCCTCGGTCTTCGTATTCGTTCCCAACAAGGCCTTTCTCTCTAATATCTCCATCCACGCAATCCTTCCATCTTCTCCTTGGTCTTCCTCTCTTCCTTCTCCCACCCACCTCCCTATCCAAAACCCTCTTGCCTATATAATCATCTTCCCTCCTCATCACGTGCCCATACCACTGCAATCTTCCCTCCTGAACTTTCTTCGATATTTCCACCACTTTAGTTGTCCCTCGAATCCTCTCATTTCTAATCCTATCAAG
>NW_013819488.1:0-466 GCF_000517525.1 Limulus polyphemus
TGGGAAAGTGACGACTTGGCAAACAGCTATACCAAGGAAGTTACGGGAAGTTGTGCTGCGTCAATCCCATGATAATTTAACAGGAGGACATCTCGGAATTAAGAAGATATTGAGTCACCTACGACAAAGATTTTACTGGATAGGTATGAGGCGAGATGTGGAAGAATGGTGCAGGACATGCAGTACATGTAGTGCAAAAAGGGGACCCAAGCATAAGGGACGCCCACCTTATGAAGAGTTGCCTGTGAATATGTCAGGGTTTGTGAAAGTGTTATCAGAAAGGATGGATGATATTCACCATCAAGTGCGTTCAAACTTGAAAACATCTGCTGATTCGATGAAGCTATGTTATGATAAGCGATCTACTGAAGTCAGCTTTGAACCAGGAGACAAGGTATGGTTGTATAATCCCAGGAAGACCAAAAGGAAGTCTCCTAAGTTGTCTTCTCCATGGGAAGGCCCATAT
>NW_013819489.1:0-465 GCF_000517525.1 Limulus polyphemus
AAAGGCTGCAACCCAGAAAGGTTGTTGGAACTGTGGAGAGCAAGGACACATGAGGAGCCAGTGTAAGAAGAATATTACCAATAAGTCAGCTTTGGGAAACCAGTAGTGGTTGGTGCTGAGGGACGCCCACCAACCCCCATCGTGAAAGTCCCAACAGCTAAGTGTAAAATGGCAAGCACACATAGTGTTTATGTGACAGGAAAGCTGGATGGCCAAAGGTGCAACTTTGTCATAGATTCTGCATCTCAGGAAACCCTTGCGAGTATCAAGGTGCTGGATCACAAAAGAGTACCAGAAGCTGTACAGAAGCTCTGTGGTGTGACAGGACATTATGCAAGGTTGTGGGACTAGTGTGGGTAACTATTGAGCTCATGGGTATGAAGAACAGACAGAAAGTATACTTGGCTGACATTGAAGGCCAATTCATATTAGGATTGGACTATTTAATACCGAGGAAGTGTGTAG
>NW_013819490.1:0-466 GCF_000517525.1 Limulus polyphemus
CAGGTGGCACGTCTTCAGCAGTGTCATTTGTTCTGTTGTCCACTTCATCCCAACTGAAATGTCCTGGACCGTGATAATGCCAAAGCCTGTTGGCATGCGCCACTTTTGGCTTACCTCGCCGACCACATTTTACTCGGAAAATCACGTCTGAGAGACGATCCACTATGTCATATGGGCCTTCCCATGGAGAAAACAACTTAGGAGACTTTCCTTTGGTCTTCCTGGGATTATACAACCATACCTTGTCTCCTGGTACAAAGCTAACTTCAGTAGATCTCTTATCATAAGTTAACTTCATCGAATCAGCAGACGTTTTCAAGTTTGAACGCACTTGATGGTGAATATCATCCATCCTTTCTGATAACACTTCCACAAACTCTGACATATTCACAGGCAACTCTTCATAAGGTGGGCGTCCCTTATGCTTGGGTCCCCTTTTAGCACTACATGTACTGCATGTCCTGCA
>NW_013819491.1:0-466 GCF_000517525.1 Limulus polyphemus
TCCCGTGGGGGGGATAACTGGTAAGAGTGTGCTCATCTCACACTTTTCGCGGAGGTTCGGGTGTTGGTGGTAAATTACAGCCATGATGCACACACTTTCAAACAGAATTAGGATTTCCTGTTTACTTAGCCAAATAAACAAAATAGGACTTGGGAAGGTTTAATACCTAACAGTAAAGCTGTGGTATTAATAGAAATGAGTAATCAGTCCTGAGTGAGTATCGCCTCAATTGTTTAATTAAGCCTACATATAAAATCATGAAGAAATATATATAATAATAATAATTATTAAATTGTTTTCTCCGTCGGTCATGGGAATGACCAGTAACATTGTTGTTGTTGTTTGTAATCAAGCACAAAGCTACACAATAGGCTATCTGTGCTCTGCCCACCACGGGTATCGAAACCCGGATTCTAGCGTTGTAAGACCGCAGACATACCACTGTGCCACTGGGGGGGCGACCAGT
>NW_013819492.1:0-464 GCF_000517525.1 Limulus polyphemus
GCCCTTTATTAAGATCTGCCAACATAGTCAGACGAAAGAAGTGAGCAAGTGATATGATGACCAAGCCTCTGGACTTTTGGAAGACCGTACTGTTCTCAGACGAATCAAGATTCGCTCAATTTTCGGACAGTGGAAGGATATGGGTTTGAAGAATGCCTCACCAAGAGTTTTGACTCAACAGATTGCAACCAACTGTGAAGCATGGTGGTTTGAGGAGCTGTTTGGGTTGGTGGGAGATCGAGCTTAGTGGAGTGCATTGGCAACATAAAGTTTGCGAAATACGTCGAAATATTGGAGGAAGGACTCTTGCCACTTTATTCCTTGGGTTTCGTGGACAAGAACACAACGTTGTTCGAGGAAGATGGAGCACTGTATCACACTGCTAGAAACACCCAAAAGTGGTAGGAAAAAAATGGTATCCAGAAGTTGCCCTGGCCGAGCCAATCTCCTGACATGAACCCCAT
>NW_013819493.1:0-466 GCF_000517525.1 Limulus polyphemus
AAATCTCCCTGTAGGTCAGCAGCATCTTTAATACAGTTAGCCACCCCAAAAATTTTAATGTCATTTACAAACTTCAAAATTCTGTTAGTCATTACAGAGTCAATATCATTAATATAAATTACAAACAGCAGAGGACTCAGCACAGAGCCCCGAGGCACACTGCTTGTAACTGTAATCCAGTCAGATTTAACTCCATTTATTACTACTCTTTCCTTTCTACTCTCCAGCCAATTTTCTATCCACAGATTTCATTTATGTAACAAGTTTTGTGAAGCACCTTATCAAATGCTTTCTGAAAATCAAGGTAAACCAAATCCACAATATTTTCTTCATCAACTCTTGCAGTAACATCTTCAAAGAATGTCAGAATATTTGTTAAACAAGACTTTCCCTTAGTGAAACCATACTGGCTCTTTGACAGTATATCAAACTGCTTTAAGTGTCTCTGAAATTCATCTTTAATCAC
>NW_013819494.1:0-466 GCF_000517525.1 Limulus polyphemus
AATTTTGAAGAAAGAACATACACTTCCAGAATATTTGACTGACCTCTATAAGAAGAGCATAGTCCATTTGTCATCATCACAGGCACTTCAGGTAAAATAACTTTTGGCAAATTATGCTGACGTCTTTTTGAAAGGAGATCATGACCTCGGTTGCATAAACCTGGTAGAGCACAGAATAAACACAGGCAATCACCGTCCAATGAAGATCCCTCCAAGGAGAATAGCTCCAGCAAAGCGACAAGAGATAGAGAAGGTCATGAACGGTCTAATTAAGGAAGGGATAGTTGAATAATCAGATAGTCCCTGATCAGCTCCTGTCGTATTAGTCCAGAAGAAGGATGGGACCCAACGTTGCTCTGTGAACTTCAGGACTCTTAACAGCATACCCGAAAAGACTCATACCCACTGCCAAGAATTGATGATACTCTTGATGCCCTAAGTGGAGCCAGGTGGTTTTCAACTCTGG
>NW_013819495.1:0-466 GCF_000517525.1 Limulus polyphemus
TGAATTACATATGCAATTCTTTGGTTTTGAGACTTTCATAAATTGTATATGGACTGTAGAACATCAAAAAAGTTTACAGCCGTTGTGTAACTTTCTACAGCAACAGATCCTACCAAATTTAGACTATGGGCTGCACATGGTATCCACCCTGCTAACTTGTTGATTTCTTTGAATCTTGTTTGCACACCGAAGTATATCCCGCTCATGTTGTCATAAGATTGTGATCTGCACCATGCAAGATCTATTCCACTTTCTTGAAAAAATTTGGCCAATACATCAAAGAGGTACTTGCCATCATGTCTCTCAATAGGGATGAACTGCACAAATCTTTCCACAACTTTTCCATCAGAGAGCACATATTGAAGTACTACAGTAAGTTGATCAGTGTGGCTAATATCCGGTGTGGAATCAATGCTTACACCGAAGTACCTCGAATCTTTGATTTCTGTAATAATATATTCCTTAA
>NW_013819496.1:0-644 GCF_000517525.1 Limulus polyphemus
CGCTACCGATTAAACACATTGAAAAATGAAAGATGCATTGTAACCGTGCCAGTTTCTTTTTTACTCCTTATATATATTTTTTTTTCTCAACTGAGATTCTTTTAATTTCTTCAACCATTAAATTGATTTCATCGTTAGCTGTTGTGACAGCTGCTACTGTGATGTCAAATATAAGAAATTTTCTGACTTGTGAACAACGTTCTTCTTCTTCTTGAAATATAGTTGTTTATACTAGTATATAGCCTTCATTTTAAGTACAGATACAACATATTAGACATTTCTAGATGAACCTCTGTAATGGAAAATTGTTTGGTATATTTATTAGCTATAAGAATAATTATTATATCGGTACTCTGAACAAAATACTAGTAGAACAACTGAAGCTATGTCATAAACGCATAATTAGAAAATACTAAAGAACAGTGGTTCTTAAACTAGAAGGCGCAGAATTAAAGAACAGTGGTTCTCAAACTAGAACGTGCAGAATGTATTCTTATCCTTCATGAGAAGGTTCACCAAAAGAATTACTGCTGTTGATATTTTGTTGTTTGTTATTAAGCACAAAGCTACACAAAGAGCTATCTGTGCTCTGCCCACCACGAATATCGAAACCCGGTTTCTAGCAATATAAGTCCGCAGACATA
>NW_013819497.1:0-466 GCF_000517525.1 Limulus polyphemus
GGCCTATAGAACAGCAGAGCATGAAGCCACTGGATACACTCCAGCAAAGCTGATGTTTGGTCGGGAACTTTGGTTGCCAGTAGACATGATAACAGAACGCCCACCTTACGAAGGGTTGCCTGAAAATGTGTCAGAGTTCCTGAAAGTGTTATCTGAAACGATGGATGGTATTCATCATCAAGTGCATTCAAACTTGAAAACGTCTGCTGATTCCATGAAGCTATGTAATGATAAGAGGTCTACTGAAGTCAGTTTTGTACCAGGAGACAAGGTGTGGTTATTTAATCCCAGGAAGACCAAAGGGAATTCTCCTAAGTTGTCTTCTCCATGTGAAGGTCCATATGACATAATAGATCGTCTCTCAGACGTGACTTTCCGAATAAAATGTGGTCGGCGAGGTAAGCCAAAGGTGGTTCATGCCAACAGGCTTTAGCATTATTACAGTCAAGGACATTTCAGTTGGAAC
>NW_013819498.1:0-464 GCF_000517525.1 Limulus polyphemus
TAAAATGCATTTAGGAGGTTTTATGGATTATACAAAGGAAATTTGAGATTTTTGAGATGAGGAAAAGTATTTTAAAGTTTAACATGAAATTTAATTTGTACATGGACTATTCAAAACAAATACTCAATATATTCGTGGACAAATCTTTATTTTATTAAAAATGCTTTTTTGTATGTGAAAGACTTTGTGAAAATACACACTATATTGAAAGTTAGAAGTATTAAATCTAAAAAGACTTTAAATGAGTACAAAGAGGTCACACACTATATTGAAAGTTAGAAGTATTAAATCTAAAATACACACTATATTGAAAGTTAGAAGTATTAAATCTAAAAAGACTTTAAATGAGTACAAAGAGGTCATGTGGTTTGTCACATTGACCGAGCCCATGTTGAGAGAGTTAACAGAAGTGCTGGGCTGGTTTGGTAGGTTAGTGTAGCAGAACTAAAGTGCTGGGTTGGTTT
>NW_013819499.1:0-550 GCF_000517525.1 Limulus polyphemus
AAAATCGGATAATTTACAGGGGATCTGGTTGAGGTGTTTAAGATTGGATAATTTACAGGGGAACTGAATGAGATGCCTAAGATTGTTAAGGGAATTGATAGTGTTGGTGCATCATTTTTTTTTTGCCTCATACTTAATGGTGAGAATGGTAACACCAGGGGACATAAATATAAATTCTGAAAGGGAAGAAGTCATCTTCAGCTAAGACAACTTTATTTACAGGGTGTTTGACCTCTGGAACGGATTACCTTCGGATGTGGTGAATGCAGTTAATTTAAGGGAGTTTAACAAAAGACTTGATAAATATTTGAATGTTAAGGGCTGGCTTTGAGGTTTGTTTGTTTGTTTAATTATTTTTTCTTGTTGGGGATAGTTTAATTTTGTGGATATTTCAGCCTATATGGACCAAATGGTCCCTTATTATTAGATTATGTTATGTTAAATAGTCGGACATATGATAATCTGGTGGTATTCAGCAATCTTATCATAGTCAAACGAGAGGGTGGACAACTCGTGCTGTCACTTAGGTTTCTACAGCTTGTTGCCATGG
>NW_013819500.1:0-467 GCF_000517525.1 Limulus polyphemus
ACAGCAAAAGAAACAAGAAGAGAGACAACAGCAGTTGCAAGAAAACCTGCAACAATGGCAGCTCGAACAACAAAATAAACAAGAAAAGAAACAAGAAGAACGAGAAATTAAACTAGAAGAGAGATTACAACAGTTGTTGGAGGGAAAAGAAAAGAAACAAGAAGAACGAGAAAAGAAACAAGAAGAGAGATTACAGCAGTTGTTGGAGGAGAAAGAAAATAAACAAGAAGAGAAATTACAGCAGTTGTTAGAGGAAAAACAAAAGAAACAAGAAGAACGAGAAATTAAACAAGAAAAGAGATTACAGCAGTTGTTAGAGGGAAAGGAAAAGAAACAAGAAGAACGAGAAAAGAAACAAGAAGAGAGACTACAACAATGGCAAGAAATACAAATGGAAAACATTAGTAAATTTAAAAGCGAATTAGATACGTTAAAGGACGACTTTTTGTCTTTTACTACAAGGAGGA
>NW_013819501.1:0-466 GCF_000517525.1 Limulus polyphemus
TTTGTATTTTCTGAATGAATAAAGTGGGGTAACACATACACTCATACGATTCTTTGTAACACCAACATTTCACATTCCTTTAAATATTGCATGAAAATATATATCCGTCAAATGCTAAGTTAATAAGCTAATAAAAGCGATACTCTAAACCTATCTAGCATATCATAGCTCGTTATCATCACTGTATATCTACATTTTATTTTGATAAACAGTCAAACGTTTCAGTGGATATGTACACTTACCCCAGTTTTTGCCACATACAACACAAGTTCACGAATAGTCTTTAACAAATGTGACAGATATATTATTATACATTTATTTTAATATCGATGTTTGTTTCAATTAAATTTAAATTTACAAATGTGTATAATTTATACTGTTAAATATGTATTGCGAAACTCCCGCCTATTATCTAAAGTTGTAGAAGATTCTCAAGTGTAAGAATCAACAATATATGTGTGTACGT
>NW_013819502.1:0-465 GCF_000517525.1 Limulus polyphemus
AGGCACGTTTTGCACATAGAAAGCGTTATGGCGGGAGACACTCAGATCACCTTGGTTTCAATTCAGTATTCTCCAAAACAGTTTTCTTTAAATAGTGCTAAGTGATTTCGTAAGTAATCTAGTAACTTTGTGAATTGCAAATTATTGTTTAGTGATACAGGTGATTATGCCATCCAAGAAACGCCCTTTCAATGGAAAGTCTTCTGCCGCTAAAAGAATGCAAGCACAAAGAACAGCTGAAACAGAAGAAGAACGCAATCAAAGACTTCAAGCACAATCTGCAAGATAGGCTGCTCAAATACAGGAAGAACCTTTGGAACAACGTAAAGTTAGAATTCGAGCTCAAGCTGAAAGGCAGGCTACTCAAAAGCAGCAAGAAACTATTGAACAGCACAAAGCCAGAGTTCAGTCAGAATCATCAAGGCAAGCTGGATATAGACAACATAAAACTTCTAGAACAACGTC
>NW_013819503.1:0-833 GCF_000517525.1 Limulus polyphemus
CTTTTCTCTACTCTTATAAGGGCCTTATAATGCTCAACCAATTAGAAACACACTATAGATACTGACAAGAGAGAATAAAATTTCAACCTCTTCTTGCTTTGCTGAGATATTACTGTATTTCTTCAATCCTCATACACGTCCCCCTTACTTATCCTCTTTTATAATTCTCTCTGACATTACTATTGAACATATTTGTAACCAATAGAAAGAGCATGTTTGAACTACATAAATCAGACAATTGTCTGTTTTGTTTCAGTGGTCAAAGCCAATAATTTGTCAAGAGAACTGTTTAAACTGAAGATGTTGTGCTGAACAATAATGGAATTTTTTAACCTATTTATAGCTTAGCTACAAAGCCAGATAAATTGTATTAGTTTTATGACATTTTATTGTATTGTCTGACATATTTGGTGTATTAAAAATACAAGCTGAATTATTTTGTGGACAACCAAAATAGTTGAAAAAAGTAGTTTTATGGAAGTATGTTTTCAAGTACAAATAAGCCTATAGCTAAGGAACACATTAAATTTCTTGTTTTTATGTATAGTTTTATTTATTGTTATACATTTTTGAACAAAAGGAATTAAAAATGTAAAAATTAAAAACTTACTAAGATTAGGTATAAAAATGTAAATGAAAAATTAAATAAAAATAGTTCTCATGATCATTCCTCAATGAATGCATACAGTGTATGTGGTTTGATGTCACATATCATAACCTGATATTTAGTTCCCTAAGATCTCGTAGGGTGAGTTATTGCTTCGTCATACTAGATAGACATGGTTGGAAGGATAATTAACCCTTTTGAGATGAGTCACAGGTGAAAGGCCATG
>NW_013819504.1:0-466 GCF_000517525.1 Limulus polyphemus
TCATAAATTTCTACATCAATACCATAGAATTCCACTATAATTTATCAAGCTTAGTAACTAAGATGTATTTTACTCTAAAAACAATATGATATTTCAAGCAGATTAAAGACACAACCTACCTCATTGAAATCTTGATTTAAAAGAAAGAAATGAAAGGCTTAGAAAATCATTAGGGGACATTCTGAGTTTTGATTGGTTATTTATGTTATACATAGAAGTAGGTGTTTATAAGGGAGCATTTCCACTAATGGAAGGAGGTGAGCGGGGTGCCACAATGTTTGATTTATTACGTGAGTAATATCTCAGCAAGTAGAAAAGATAAGACCTTCTTATTTTATATTCTAGTTTTTCAATATCTGTAATTTGAGTTTCTAATTTGTATGAAACTGTAGACTTACTATTTTCACTTCACAAACATCTAATTTGACCCAGTGCTGCATTCCAAATACCATGTGATATAAAAAAA
>NW_013819505.1:0-521 GCF_000517525.1 Limulus polyphemus
ATGGAGTAGTTGTTCCAAGTAGGGCTAAAGATGAGTATGGTGGTTATAAATTCTGTAACTAGAGTTACACCTAGGTATTCATGGAGTAGATGTACCAAGTAAGGCTAAAGATAAGTATGGTGGTTATAAATTCAATTACTAGAGTTACACCTAGTTGTTCGTGGAGCAGTTGTACCAAGTAAGGCTAAAGACGAGTATGTTGGTTATAAATTCGATAACTAGAGTTACACGTAAGTGTTCATGGAGTACATGTACCAAGTAAGGCTAAAGAGGAGTATGGTGGTTATAAATTCAATTAGTAGAGTTACACTCAGATTTTCGTGGAGTTCTTGTACCAAATAACGCTAAAGATGAGTATGCGATTACACACTGTATAACTACAGTTACACCTAGATGTTCATGGAGTAGTTGTACAAAATAATCGTAAAGATGAGAATGGTGGTTATAAAATTGTAAACTAGAGTTACACCTAGGTGTTCGTGGAGTAGTTGTACCAAGTAAGGCTAAAGATGAGTATGGTG
>NW_013819506.1:0-560 GCF_000517525.1 Limulus polyphemus
CGTAGCTCAGCAGTTTTGAATTGGTGATTTATATATTATATTATGTTATTTTATATTATTCTATTATTATTTGAATTGGTGATTGTTATATTATATTATATTATGTTATTTTATATTATTCTAGACCCCTGTCAGGGTATAAATATGCATTGAAAATATATTTAAAAATAAATAGATCTAGACCACATGATTATGAATTTAGACATAAAGCATGTATAGTAGCGATTTTTATAGTGAAAGTATCACAGATTGTATTGTAATAATAGAATAAAGAAGAAGAATTCGTCTTGTCAATCGTATTCCAAAGTAATTGAACCAGACTATGTGAATTTTGGTGAAAAAGGGACGAATATTTAACGCTCTGGATACAAATGTGATAACGAACAGTGTAACAATCATTTGTATATATACACCTGGAAAAAAGTTAAGCACCCCCAAATATTTTTCAGGATTGCTTATTGAAAACATCCTTTGAATTATGTTTGAAATTATGAACATTGCTCAACATCATGAAAATTAAACCTTGTGAGCGTTCAGGTGTGACATTTAAATCAGGCGCG
>NW_013819507.1:0-464 GCF_000517525.1 Limulus polyphemus
ATTTGACGTTCCTGTAGTTGCTGCTGACTTTCCTGCAACTGTTGGAGACTTTATTCTTGTTTGTTTTTTCGTTCTTCTTGTTTCTTTTCTATTTCCTCCAACTACTGCTTTAATTTCTCTTCTTTTTTCTTTTATTTTGCCTCCAACAACTGCTTTAATCTGTCTTGTTTATTTTGTTGTTCGAGCTGCCACTGTTGCAGGTTTTCTTGCCACTGTTGTTTTTACTCTCTTCTTGTTTCTTTTCTCGTTCTTCTTGTTTATTTTCTTTTTCCTCCAACAACTGCTGTAATCTCTCTTCTTGTTTATTTTCTCTTTCCTCCAACCACTGCTGTAATTTCTTTTCTCGTTCTTCTTGTTTCTTTTGCTGTTCTTGTATTGCTGCCATCAAATCTGCTAAGCTGTAGTTTGATTTTCCGCCTCTCGATTCCATTTTTTTGTCCTACTCTCTGACACCAATTTATTAC
>NW_013819508.1:0-465 GCF_000517525.1 Limulus polyphemus
ATATAACAATACTGTGTACTGTCAATAAGAAGACACAAGATTTAAGGATACTGTGTACTGTCAATAAGAAGGCACAAGATTTAACGAAACTGTGTACTGTCAATAAGAAGACACAAGATTTAACGATATTGTGTACTTTCAATAAGAAGACACAAGATACAACAATACTGTGTACTGTCAATAAGAAGACACAAGATTTAACGATACTGTGTACTGTCAATAAGAAAACACAAGATTTAACAATACTGTGTACCCTCAATAAGAAGACACATGATTTAGCAATACTGTGTACTATCTATAAAAAGACAAAAGATTTAACGATACTGTGTACTGTCAATAAGAAGACACAAGATTTAACGATACTGTGTACTGTCAATAAGAAGACACAAGATTTAACGATACTGTGTACTGTCAATAAGAAAACACAAGATTTAACAATACTGTTTACCCTCAATAAGAAGACAC
>NW_013819509.1:0-465 GCF_000517525.1 Limulus polyphemus
CTTTAGCGTTATTTGGTACAACAACTCCACGAACACCTAGGCGTAGCTCTAGTTAGCGAACTTATAAACACCATTCTCATCTTTGGCGTTATTTGGTACAAGTACTCCATGAACACCTAGGTGTGACTCTAGTTACAGAATTTATAACCACCATACACATCTTTAGCGTTACTTGGTACAACTACTCCATAAACACATAGGTGTAACTCTAGTTACCGAATTTGTAACCACCATACTCATCTTTAGCGTTATTTGGTACAACAACTCCACGAATTTCTAGGTGCAACTCTAGTTACCTAATTCATAACCATACTCATCGTTAACCTTATTTGGTACAAAACTCCACGAACACATAGGTGTAACTCTAGTTTCCGAACTTATTACCACCATACTCATCTTTAGCGTTACTTGGTAAATACTCCATGAACTCCTAGGTATAACTCTACTTACTGAATGTGTAACTCC
>NW_013819510.1:0-1075 GCF_000517525.1 Limulus polyphemus
GTAACTAGTAGTTACATGCCGGTAACTTCTATAAACTGGGTCGGGCGTAGCTAGTAGTTGTATGCCGGTAACTTCTACAGAATAGGTCGGGCGTAGCTAGTATTTGTATGCCGGTAACTTCTATAGACTGGTTCGGGCTTAGCTAGTACTTGTATGCCAGTAACTTCAACAGACTGGGTCGGGCGTAGCTAATAGTTGCATGCCAGTAACTTCTACAGACTGGGTCGGGTGTAACTAGTAGTTACATGCCGGTAACTTTTATAGACTGGGTCGGGCGTAGCTAGTAGTTGCATGCCGGTAACTTCTATAGACTGGGTCGGGTGTAGCTAGTTGTTTTATGCCAGTAGCTTCTACAGACTGTGTCGGGTGTAGCTAGTAGTTGCATGCCAGTAACTTCTACAGACTGAGTTGGGCGTAACTAGTAGTTACATGCCGGTAACTTCTATAGACTGGGTCGGGCGTAGATAGTAGTTGCATGCCGGTAACTTCTATAGACTGGGTCGGGCGTAGCTAGTAGTTGTATGCCAGTAACTTCTACAGACTGGATTGGGCGTAGCTATTACTTGCATGCCGGTAACTTCTACAGACTGGGTCGGGCGTAGCTAGTAGTTGTATGCCGGTAACTTCTACAGACTAGGTTGGGCGTAGCTAGTAGTTGTATGCCGGTAACTTCTACAGAATGGGTCGGGCATAACTAGTAGTTACCGGTAACTTCTATAGACTGGGTCGGGCGTAACTAGTAGTTACATGCCGGTAACTTCTATAGACTGGGTCGGGCGTAGCTAGTAGTTGTATGCCGGTAACTTCTACAGACTGGGTCGGGTGTAACTAGTAGTTACATGCCGGTAACTTCTATAGACTGGGTCGAGCGTAGCTAGTAGTTGCATGCAGGTAACTTCTATAGACTGGGTCGGGTGTAGCTAGTAGTTGTATGCCGGTAGCTTCTACAGACTGGGATTGGGCGTAGCTATTACTTGCATGCCAGTAACTTCTACAGACTGGGTCGGGCGTAGCTAGTAGTTGTATGCCGATAATTTCTACAGACTAGTTTGGGCGTAGCTAGTAGTTGTATGCC
>NW_013819511.1:0-468 GCF_000517525.1 Limulus polyphemus
GACAGTACACAGTATCGTTAAATCTTGTGTCTTCTTATTGACAGGACACATTATTGTTAAATCTTGTGTTTTCTTACTGACAGTACACATTATCATCAAATATTGTCTCTTCTATTGACAGTACACAGTATCGTTAAATCTTGTGTCTTCTTATTGACAGTACACAGTATCGTTAAATCTTGTGTCTTCTTATTGACAGTACACAGTATCGTTAAATCTTGTGTCTTCTTATTGAAAGTACACAGTATCGTTAGATCTTGTGTCTTCTTATTGACAGTACACAGTGTCGTTAAATCTTGTGTCTTTTTATGGATAGTACACAGTATTGCTAAATCGTGTGTCTCCTTATTGACAGGACACATTATTGTTAAATCTTGTGTTTTCTTACTGACAGTACACATTATCGTCGAATATTGTCTCTTCTTATTGACAGTACACAGTATCGTTAAATCTTGTGTCTTCTAATTG
>NW_013819512.1:0-462 GCF_000517525.1 Limulus polyphemus
AGTATCTTACATTTGAAAAGCTCTGTGTTTTCACAACAAAGAATAGTCACTAATAAGAGAAAGAAAAATATATATTTAAATAAACAAGCTTGCTTTGTCCCTTTAATGTTTGTTTAGCCAATATAATATCTTTTATACGCAGTTCCTGTTTACTATTGGTCATTCTGGCGACATTCAGTTGTTATTTGTTTTTACCACATAAATACAAGGATACACAAAGTAATATACATTTAATGAATATCAGGACAGAATAATATATACGTGTAATAAAAACCTATCTGTGGATTAAACATTATTAATTTTTTGAGTGTTTATCTACCTGTTCTTTCAGGTTTCTTGTATTATTTAAAGGTTTTTTTCAACATTAATGTCATAGAATTATAATATCTATATATATATATATATATATATATATATATATAAATCTTTAGTTAACGATTCTTCTCTTGCTGGGAATAAAGT
>NW_013819513.1:0-466 GCF_000517525.1 Limulus polyphemus
ATTTTCTGTTATTCTAAAGAAACAGTGATCTAATTACTATATTGTTAAGGCATACGAGATAAATATTGTTTTAAATTTGTTTACTGCTATTGTAAAGAAACAGTGATCCAATTACTACATTGTTAAGACATACGAGATAAATATTGTTTTAAATTTGTTTCCTGTTATTGTAAAGAAACAGTGATATAATTACTACATTTTCAAGATATGCGAGATAGATATTATTTTAAATTTATTTTCTGCTATTGTAAAGAAACAATGATCCAATTACTATACTGTTAAGGCATACGAGATAAATATTGTTTTAAGTATGTTTACTGTTATTGTAAAGAAACAGTGATCCAATTGCTACATTGTTAAAACATACGAGATGAATATTGTTTTAAATTTATTTCCTGTTATTGTAAAGAAACTGATCCAAATACCACATTGTTAAGGCATACGAGATGAATATTGTTTTAAATTT
>NW_013819514.1:0-1298 GCF_000517525.1 Limulus polyphemus
AATAAAGTTTTGTATAATATATATTCTATGTATGACACTTACTACAGGCTCCTGTACAATATAGTTTTGTATAATATATATTCTATGTATGACACTTACTACAGGCTCCTGTACAATAAAGTTTTGTGTAATATATATTCTATGTATCACACCTACTAGAGGCTCCTGTACAATAAAGTTTTGTATAATATATATTCTATGTATGACACTTACTACAGGCTCCTGTACAATATAGTTTTGTATAATATATATTCTATGTAAGACACCTACTAGAGACTCCTGTACAATATAGTTTTGCATAATATATATATTCTATGTATCACACCTACTAGAGGCTCCTGTACAATAAAGTTTTGTATAATATATATTCTATGTATGACACCTACTACAGGCTCCTGTACAATAAAGTTTTGTATAATATATATTCTATGTATGACACCTACTAGAGGCTCTTATACAATAAAGTTTTGTATAATATATATTCTATGTATGACACCTACTACAGGCTCATGTACAATAAAGTTTTGTATAATATATATTCTATGTATGACACCTACTAGAGACTCTTATACAATAAAGTTTTGTACAATATATATTCCATGTATGACACCTACTACAGGCTCATGTACAATAAAGTTTTGTATAATATATATTCTATGTATGACACCTACTCGAGTCTCTTATACAATAAAGTTTTGTACAATATATATTCCATGTATGACACCTACTACAGGCTCATGTACAATAAAGTTTTGTATAATATATATTCTATGTATGACACCTACTAGAGGTTCCTGATACAAAACTTTATTGTAAATATATATTCTATGTATGACACCTACTAGAGGTTCCTGTACAATAAAGTTTTGTATAATATATATTCTATGTATGACACCTACTAGAGGTTCCTGTACAATAAAGTTTTGTATAATATATATTCTATGTATGACACCTACTAGAGGGTTCCTGTACAATAAAGTTTTGTATAATATATATTCTATGTATGACACCTACTACAGGCTCCTGTACAATAAAGTTTTGTATAATATATATTCTATGTAAGACACCTTCTAGAGACTCCTGTACAATATAGTTTTGTATAATATATATATTCTATGTATCACACCTACTAGAGGCTCCTGTACAATAAAGTTTTGTATAATATATATTCTATGTATGACACTTACTACAGGCTCCTGTACAATAAAATTGTGTATAATATATATTCTATGTATGACACCTACTAGAGACTCTTATACAATAAAGTTTTGTACAATATATATTCCATGTATGACACC
>NW_013819515.1:0-467 GCF_000517525.1 Limulus polyphemus
GTTATACACATTACAAATACGAATCTACAAGTTTATTATATTGTTATACACATTACAAATAAGAATCTACAAGTTTATTATATTATTATACACATTACAAATAACGAATCTACAAGTTTATTATATTGTTATACACATTACAAATAAGAATCTACAAGTTTATTATATTATTATACACATTACAAATAAGATTCTACAAGTTTATTATATTGTTATACACATTACAAATAATAATCTACAAGTTTATTATATTATTATACAGATTACAAATAAGAATCTACAAGTTTATTATATTGTTATACACATTACAAATAAGAATCTACAAGTTTATTATATTATTATACACATTACAAATAAGAATCTACAAGTTTACTATATTGTTATACACATTACAAATAAGAATCTACAAGTTTATATATTATTATACACATTACAAATAATAATCTACACGTTTATTATATTGTTAT
>NW_013819516.1:0-466 GCF_000517525.1 Limulus polyphemus
CTGACATACAAACCATGAGCCACCAGATTCATAGTCCAGACATACAAACCATGAGCCACCAGATTCACAGTCGAGACATAGAAACCATGAACCACCAGATTCACAGTCCGGACATACAAATCATGAACCATTAGATTCACAGTCCGGACATAGAAACCATGAACCACCAGATTCACAGTCCAGACATAGAAACCATGAACCACCAGATTCACAGTCCGGACATACAAATCATGAACCATTAGATTCACAGTCCGGACATACAAACCATGAACCACCAGATTCACGGTCCGGACATGCAAACCATGAAAAACCAGATTCACAGTACGTACATGCAAACCATGAACCACCAGATTCACAGTCCGGACATACAAATCATGAACCATTAAATTCATAGTCTGGACATACAAACCATGAACAACCAGATTCACAGTGCGTACATGCAAACCATGAACCACCAGATTCACAG
>NW_013819517.1:0-463 GCF_000517525.1 Limulus polyphemus
CAGACAATAAATCGTTTTTAACGTATCTAATTCGCTTTTAAATTTACTAATGTTTTCCATTTGTACTTCTTGTTTCCTTTCTTGTTCCCGTTGCCACTGCTGTAATTTGTTTTCTTATTTCTTTCCTTTTTCCTCCAACCACTGCTGTAGTCTCTCTTGTTTACTTTGCTATTCGAGCTGCCATTGCTGTAGGTTTTCTTGTAAATGCTGTTGTCTTTCTTCTTGTTTCTTTTCTTTTTCCTCCAACAACTGCTGTAATTTCTCTTCTTGTTTATTTTGCTATTCGAGCTGCCATTGTTGCAGGTTTTCTTGGAACTGCTGTTGTCTCTCTTCTTGTTTATTTTCTCGTTCTTCTTGTTACTTTTCTTTTCCTCTAACAACTGTTTAATTTCTCTTCTCGTTCTTCTTGTTTCTTTTCTTTTTCCTCTAATAACTGTTGTAATTTCTCTTCTCGTTCTTCTTG
>NW_013819518.1:0-859 GCF_000517525.1 Limulus polyphemus
TTAATTCCTCTTTGTGCATTTTGCATGTCGTTTTTAAAAGTTTCTCTATCTAAGTCATTTTTCAAGTGTTTATATCGTTTCCAGTTTCTTCATGTTAATTACTGTTTATAATTGCTAGTTTTCTTATTTTATGTATTTTAACATCTTTTCTCTAACTACGTATGATATAGTCCGTTTTCTACGCGTAACTATTTTTTCCTAATGTTATTTAGAGCTAAATCTCTGTTCGTATGTTACGTGTTTTTGTACACATACGGGATTTTCATATGGTTTATCAGAAACTATCGTTCCTTACAATTATAATACGTTTTAGGTGTTTTATCTCTCCCCTTCTTTATATTCAGAACACTATTTATATAAGCTATTTAAAACCACAAGAACTGTTATGGTGTTCACCTTAGTTTTATAAATACGCGAAAAACGATTCTTGATGGATCTGCAATGGTATATTACGAACAGCCTTATCAGAATTTTTAAAACTAATGTTCACCTTAGTTTTATAAATACCCGAAAAACGATTCTTGATGGATCTGCAATGGTATATTACGAACAGCCTTATCAGAATTTTTAAAACTAAACTGATGTTCTTGACGGTTGGAAATTTGAAAACTTGTTGTGAGAAACACGTAGAACGTACATTTGTTTCCAAATATAACTAACCGTGTTGGGACAAACACAAATTAAAATATTCCAACAAGGATTTCGCGTCATGCTTTTCGAAAGTTTCTATAAGTAGTTAATTTTTTCAATTCATATAGCGTTTCTAAGTTTCTTTACCTTAATTATCGATTTTCTCTTTTATAAGCTATTTAAAATAGCAAGAATTGTTATGGTGCTGACCTACCAATTTCAAACACCC
>NW_013819519.1:0-463 GCF_000517525.1 Limulus polyphemus
TTTAGCATACTTTGTTATTTAATTTATTAAATATACGTAACTAATGAGTTGCGTAAAGTACAGAAATGTAATTGAACAAAACTGAAGTTTGAGAAGATAATACCCAAATGGGGACTTAATGTTATGTTAAAACAAAATAAAAACCTATCTGTGTGAATCGCCAAATGTGGATTTAATTTTATGTTCAAATAAAAACCTTCCTGTGAGAATCGCCAAATGGGGATTTAATTTTACGTTAAACAAAAATAAAAACCTTTCTGTTTGAATCGCCAAATGTGGATTTAAAATTACGTTAAACAAAAATAAAAACCTTTCTGCGTGAATCGCCAAATGGGGATTTAATTTTATGTTAAAATAAAATTTTCCTGTGAGAATCGCCAAATGGGGATTTAATTTTACGTTAAACAAAAATAAAAACCTTTCTGTTTGAATCGCCAAATGTGGATTTAATTTTACGTTAAAC
>NW_013819520.1:0-914 GCF_000517525.1 Limulus polyphemus
ACAATGGCATGCTGATGTAATTATAACAGTATTTTATATAACAGGTGAATACACGGGGTCTTTATGACTTTATTGTGTATTGTACAATGACATACTGTTTTAATTAGAACAGTATTTTATGTAACAAGTGAATACACGGGGTCTTTATGACCTTAAGATGTATTGTACTATGACGTGCTGTTGTAATTATAACAGTATTTAATATAACAAGTAAATACATTCGGTCTTTATGACCTTATGATATATTGCACAATGACATGCTCTTGTAATTAGAACAGTATTTTATGTAACAATTGAATACACGGGGTCTTTATGACCTTATGATGTAATGTACTATGACATGCTGTTGTAATTATAACTGTACTTTATATAACAAGTAAATACACGGGGTCTTTATGACCTTATGATGTATTGTACAATGAATTGCTGTGGTAATTATAACTGTATTTTATATAACAAGTGAATATAAAGACCCCGTGCATAAAGACCCCGTGTATTCACTTGTTACATAAAATACTGTTCTAATTACAAGAGCATGTCATTGTGCAATACATTATAAGGTTATAAAGACTCCGTGTATTCACTTGTTATATAAAATACTGTTCTAGTTACAACAGCATGTCATTGAACAATACATCATAAGGTCATAAAGACCGAGTGTTTTCACTTGTTATATAAAATACAGTTATAATTACAACAGCATGTCATAATTCAATATATCTCAAGGTCAGCATGTCATAGTACATTACATCATAAGGTTGTTGTAATTATAACTGTATTTTATATAACAAGTAAATACACAGTGTCTTTATGACATTATGATGTATTGAATTTTGGCATGTTGTTGTAATTATAACTATATTTTATATAACAAATGAATACACGGGGTCTTTATGACCTCATGATGTAATGTA
>NW_013819521.1:0-466 GCF_000517525.1 Limulus polyphemus
TCACACAAGCATTCAGATAGACAGAATGACAGACAAAGAGACAGTCACACAAAGGGACCCATAGACAAAATGACAGACTGAGAGACAGTCACACAAACGGACAGATAGACAGAATGACAGACAGAAAGAAGTCACACAAGCATTCAGATAGACAGAATGACAGACAAAGAGACGGTCACACAATGGGACAGATAGATAAAATGACAGACAAAGAGACGGTCACACAATGGGACAGATAGATAAAATGACAGACAAAAAGACAGTCACACAAACAGACATATAGACAGAATGCCAGGCAGATAGATAGGTAGTCACTTAGACAGAATAACAGATGAATAAACAGAGAACCAGTCACACAAACAGACATATAGACAGAATGCCAGGCAGATAGATAGGTAGTCACTTAGACAGAATAACAGATGAATAAACAGAGAACCAGTCACACAAACAGACAGAAAAACAGAAT
>NW_013819522.1:0-466 GCF_000517525.1 Limulus polyphemus
CGAAAAAAGTTTCAAAAATGTATTTTAGATTGATGTCCACATGAGATGACGATGAGTTCGTCATACTGAAACGTTCCACTAGCAACATCTCACGGTAACACATTTGCTACGATATTGAGACGTTTCACTTGCAAAACCTCATTGTTTAATATTTGCTACCTAGTGATACATAGTAGCTAACCTGGCGACACATAGTAACCAACCTGGTGACACATAGTAGCTAACCTGGTGATACATAGTAGCTGACCTGGCGACACATAGTAGTTGACCTGGCGACACATAGTAGCTAACCTGTCGACACATAGTAGCTGACCTGGCGACACATAGTAGTTAACCTGGCGACACATAGTAGCCAACCTGGTGACACATAGTAGCTAACCTGGTGATACATAGTAGCCAACCTGGTGACACATAGTAGCTAACCTGGCGACATATAGTAGCTAACCTGGTGACACGTAGTAGCTAA
>NW_013819523.1:0-466 GCF_000517525.1 Limulus polyphemus
TAGTGGTAAGTTTTACATTGTAGTAAAACTTGTGATATTGTTTAGAACAGTGGTAAGTTTTAAATTGTAGTAAACTTGTGATATTGTTTAGAACAGTGGTAAGTTTTTACATTGTAGTAAAAATTGTGATATTGTTTAGAACAGTGATAAGTTTTAGATTGTAGTAAAACTTGTGATATTGTTTAGAACAGTGGTAAATTTTAGATTATTATATCTATACTGTATGATATCAACACATTATTATTATTTTGATATATATATACTGTTTGATATCAACATATTATTATATCTATACTGTATGATATCAACGTATTATTATTATTTTGATATCTATACTGTATGATATCAACACATTATTATTTTGATATATATACTGTTTGATATCAACAGATTATTATTTTGATATATATACTGTTTGATATCAACATATTATTATTTTGATATCTAGACTGTATGATATCAACGC
>NW_013819524.1:0-898 GCF_000517525.1 Limulus polyphemus
TACACTGCTAAATTAAGGACGACTAGCGCAGATAGCCCTCATGCAGCTTTGCGTGAAATATAGCCCTCGTGTGGTTTTGCGTGAAATATAGCCCTCATGCAGTTTTGCGTGAAATATAGCCCTCGTGTAGTTTTGCGTGAAATTCAAAACAAACCAAACCTACCACAAATGGCAAAACTATGGAAAATAAAATCCAGATCTTCGAAGATTTTGGGTTTCAGCACAGATATCAGTGCATTGTAATAACACCATCCCTTGATTGTCTATGACAATCTGAAGACTATTCTGGAGGGAATTCATTGGAGCACCATAGGCTGCTGGCATAACCATTGTCTGGCCCAAGTGGTGGGTTGAATGGAGGCCACTTGGATAGTGAGAATCGATGTGGTTTGTTTTGAATTTCAATCAGATCCACTCGAGAGATATCTGCGCGAGCCGTCCCTAATTTAGCAGTGATAGACAATTAGTCAATACTATTCACCACCAACTCTTGAGCTACTCTTTTACCAACGAATAGTGGGATTGATCCTTACATTCTAACGTCTCCACGTCTAAAAAAAAGGCCATCATCTTCGGTGATGGGCATTCCAACTCACAACCCATATATTGCAAATCGAGCGCTCCAAACCCCAGGCCGTATAGTGAGAAACACTGCCTTGTGTAGGAGAATGGTAATTTGAGGGAAGAAACCCAATGCCTTTAAAAGGAGCATACATACAGAAGGTTAGAGATACCTTATAGATATATTAATATAGCTAACTAGCTATGTTTGAACACCATAAACGTACAGAAATATTCATGAACACAGCAGGCTTGGTCTTGTTTTTGTTCTACCTTTGTTCACACTATTAATGAGGGTGATTCTCCAGAACAGATATATTAATATAGCTAACTAGCT
>NW_013819525.1:0-463 GCF_000517525.1 Limulus polyphemus
GTGTTAACTCTCTACCAGAACATTTTGCAGAGTGTCTCTGAGTTATCGGGTTCTTGATTTATTTTATAGTCACAAAGTTTTAACTCTCTACCAGAACACTTTACAAAGTGTCTCTGAGTTAACGCGTTCTTGGTTAATTTTATAGTCACAAGGTGTTAAGTATCTATTAGAACACTTTCCAGAGTGTCTCTGAGTTAACTGTTTCTCTGCCATATTTGTTGTCACAAGGTATTAACTCTCTACTAGAACGTATTGTAAAGTGTTTTTGAGCTAATTGTTTCTCGGCTTTAGTTGTTGTCACAAGGTATTAACTCTCTACTAGAACGTATTGTATAGTGTTTTTGAGTTAATTGTTTCTCGGCTTTGTTTGTTGTCACAAGGTATTAACTCTATACTAGAACGTATTGTAAAGTGTCTCTGAG
Source organism: Limulus polyphemus (assembly GCF_000517525.1). Lineage (NCBI taxonomy): Eukaryota > Metazoa > Arthropoda > Merostomata > Xiphosura > Limulidae > Limulus > Limulus polyphemus. Next base: position 423 of record NW_013819525.1, read on the forward strand.
TTAACGTCGTTCTTGGTTAATTTTATAGTACATAAAGTGTT
>NW_013819526.1:0-466 GCF_000517525.1 Limulus polyphemus
GAAAGAAAAATTGGCCTCATCTCTACATTTAAAGCTTCCAAATCCCTCATTGCCGTACATACTGGATTGTGATGCTAGTAATGTCGGAATTGGAGGAGTGTTGTCTCAGAAAGTTGGCGAAAACGAACATGTGGTGGCCTACTTCAGTAGGGTCCAGAGTAGACCAGAGAGGAACTACTGTGTAACACGGAGGGAACTCCTTGCTATGGTAAAGAGTCTGACATATTTCCATCTTTACCTCTATGGTGCCAGGTTTACCATCAGGACAGACCATGCTGCATTATGCTGGTTAAGATCATTAAAGAACGCAGAGGGACAACTGGCATGTTGGATCAGAAAGATAGACCAGTATAATTATGATATTGAATACAGAGAAGGAAAATCACATGGAAATGCTGATGGACTGAGCCGAAGACCCTGCATAACTGACTGCAGACATTGCTGCAAAAGAGAGGTTGAGCTAACC
>NW_013819527.1:0-642 GCF_000517525.1 Limulus polyphemus
GTAATCCTGTAACAAATCTAAATGGCTATTTGGTCCTAACAATGTGCTGTTGTGTTTAATTGTGTATACATAGCCTATAGTAATGTAACAAGTCCAGATGGCTATTTGACCTTTACTATGTGCCATTATGTTTAACTATGTTTACATAGTCTATAGTAATGTAACAAGTCTGTTTTAAAGTATGTTTCAACTGTGTTTACATAGTTTATAGTAATGTAACAAGTCTGTTTTAAAGTATGTTTTAACTATGTTTACATAGTTTATAGTAATGTAACAAGTCTGTTTTAAAGTATGTTTTAACTATGTTTACATAGTCTATAGTAATGTAACAAGTCTGTTTTAAAGTATGTTTCAACTGTGTATACATAGTCTATAGTAATGTAACAAGTCTGTTTTAAAGCATGTTTTAACTATGTTTACATAGTCTATAGTAATGTAACAAGTCTGTTTTAAAGTATGTTTCAACTGTGTTTACATAGTCTATAGTAATGTAACAAGTCAAGTCTGTTTTAAAGTATGTTTTAACTATGTTTACATAGTCTATAGTAATGTAACAAGTCTGTTTTAAAGTATGTTTCAACTGTGTATACATAGTCTATAGTAATGTAACAAGTCTGTTTTAAGGTATGTTTCAACTGTGTA
>NW_013819528.1:0-466 GCF_000517525.1 Limulus polyphemus
TCGTCAATCTGCGGGTTCGAATGCTCGCCTTTTCAGTCGTGGGTTCGTTATAATGTCACGGTGAATCACAAAATTCGTTGGCAAAATAGTACCCCAAGAGTTGGCAATGGGCGGTGATGACTAGCTACCTTCCATCTAGTGTTTCACTGCTAAATTAGGGACGGCTAGCGCTGATAGCTCTCGTGTAGCTTTGCGCGAAATTCAAAATATACCCAACCATTTTCTATCAGGTTTTATGTTTGTTTGAAGTTAAGCACAAAACTACACAATGAGCTATCTGTGCTCTGCCCTTCACGGGTGTCGAAACCCGGTTTGTGGCACTGTAAATCTAAAGACATACCGCTGTGCTACCGGAGGGCTTCTATAAGGAATTGATTCATACCAAATATCAACATAAAAAGTTTCTCTTTGTTACAATATCAATAACACATGGAAAAATTATACTTTCTGTCTTCGCTTCTTTCGG
>NW_013819529.1:0-465 GCF_000517525.1 Limulus polyphemus
AAACTTGTATGGTGTAGCACGAGTTGGCTTAGTCATGTTATTTAACTAAGTAAAACTTGTATAGTGTAGCACGAGTTGACATAGTTGTTATTTAGGTAAGTTAAACTTGTATAGTGTAGCACGAGTTGGCTTAGTCGTGTTATTTAGGTAAGTTAAACTTGTATAGTGTAGCATGAGTTGGCTTAGTTACACCTTTTAACTAAGTAAACTTGTATAGTGTAGCACGAGTTGACATAGTTATGTTATTTAGGTAAGTTAAACTTGTATGGTGTAGCACGAGTTGGCTTAGTCGTGTTATTTAGGTAAGTTAAACTTGTATAGTGTAGCATGAGTTGGCTTAGTTACATCTTTTAACTAAGTGAAACTTGTATAGTGTAGCATGAGTTGGCTTAGTTACAATATTTAACTAAGTGAAACTTGTATAGTGTAGCACGAGTTGGCTTAGTCATGGTATTTAGGTAAGTT
>NW_013819530.1:0-466 GCF_000517525.1 Limulus polyphemus
AACACCACCCACTGCCAACCCTTGGGCTACTCCAATCGAGAACTGAAATTGGCTGTCACATTATAATTCACCCATGGCTGAAAGGGCGAGCATGTTCAATGATGAGAACCACCAACCCACAGATTCACTTCGTCAGTAAACTACAGACACAGTTGACTTGTTTGATTAGAACGTGTTCTTGGGAAAATGGTAACCAATGTCATCATATCACTACAGTTGTGTGTGTATTGTTAGTAAAGCTATACCTAGACATATTATAGAAATGTCAGTGGTAAACTTACAGTATTCGGTCATATAAAAGTAGCCAAAGAGCTGGCGCTGGGAGTTGTTAAACAACTCCTTCGCTCCAGTGTATCAGTTCAAAATTAGGGCTAGCTAAATGCAGATAACTCTTGTGTAACTAGGTGCAAAAACTAAAACAAAAGCAACAAAATTAAACTTTTCGGTTGCATACTGGTATGTAAAA
>NW_013819531.1:0-467 GCF_000517525.1 Limulus polyphemus
TGTACTACCTTAAGAATGATTTTACCTGTGTTTGTATGGTGAGTACCTGTACTACCTTAAGAATGATTTTACCTGTGTTTGTATGGTGAGTACCTTTACTATCTTAAGAATGATTTTATCTGTGTTTGTATGGTGAGTATCTTTACTATCTTAAGAATGATTTTACTTATGTTTGTATGGTGAGTACCTTTACTACCTTAAGAATGGTTTTACCTGTGTTTGTATGGTGAGTACCTGTACTACTTTAATAATTATTTACCTGTGTTTGTATGGTGAGTACCTATTATCATAAATCACAAACTATGTAAGATTTAATTCGTTAAGTAGAAACTTTAAATTTGTTTAATATGAAAGGATTTACAGCAAAGTTTTGTTTTTGGATTCCCATTCCACAAACACACACACATACTGTTCACGCATCATTACACACACACACACACACACACACACACACACACACACACACT
>NW_013819532.1:0-466 GCF_000517525.1 Limulus polyphemus
CACATTCCCTACTGAAATTAGCAATTTAAAATTCAATCATTAAATAGGAGGAATTTAATTTGTTTAAACAATATTACGAAGAAATGAAAGTGAATTTAAATTAATAAAGTTACTGATGGTATTGTTATGTTCTGAATAAGGCTACTGATGATATTGTTATGTTTTGAATGAAGTTACTGATGGTATTGTTATGTTCTGAATAAAGCTACTGATGATATTATGTTTTGAATAAAGCTACTGATGGTATTGTTATGTTCTGAATAAAGCTATTGATGGTATTGTTATGTTCTGAATAAAGCTACTGATGGTATTGTTATGTTCTGAATAAAGCTACTGATGGTATTGTTATGTTTTGAATAAAGCTACTGATGGTATTGTTATGTTCTGAATAAAGCTACTGATGGTATTGTTATGTTCTGAATAAAGCTATTGATGGTATTGTTATGTTCTGATTAAAGCTACTGAT
>NW_013819533.1:0-466 GCF_000517525.1 Limulus polyphemus
GTGTATTACAACTGGTTATTGGTATGATACTACACTGTATAACAACTGGTTATGGGTATGATAGTACATTGTGTGACAACTGGTTATGATTATAATACTACACTGTATAACAACTGGTTATGGGTATGATAGTACATTGTGTGACAACTGGTTATGATTATAATACTACACTGTTTGACAACTGGTTATGGATATGATACTACACTATTTGACAACTGGTTATGGATATGATACTACACTGTGTGACAACTGGTTATAGGTATGATACTACACTATATGACAACTGGTTATGGGTATGATACTACACTGTGTGCCAACTGGTTATGGATATGATACTACATTGTGTGACAACTGGTTATAGGTATGATACTACACTGTGTGACAACTGGTTATGGGTATAATACTACACTGTGTGACAACTGGTTATGGGTATAATACTACACTGTGTGATAACTGGTTATGGGTA
>NW_013819534.1:0-466 GCF_000517525.1 Limulus polyphemus
CGAACAAACCCCATTCTTCACTCTTTCTGCTGTAAACAAACCTTCTATGTTCTTCAACTTTCTACTATAAAAAACCTTATTCTTCATTATTTCTACTATAAACACACCTTCCCTATTCTTCAACTTTCTACTATGAACAAACCCTATTCTTCACTCTTTCTACTGTAAACAAACCTTCTATGTTCTTCAATTTTCTACTATAAAAAACCTCATTCTTCACTATTTCTGCTATAAATAAACCTTCCCTATTCTTCAACTTTTTACTACGAACAAACCCTATTCTTCACTCTTTCTACTGTAAAAAAACAGTAGATGTTCTTCAACTTTCTACTATAAAAAACCTTATTCTTCACTATTTCTACTATAAACACACCTTCCCTATTCTTCAACTTTCTACTACGAACAAACCCTATTCTTCACTCTTTCTACTGTAAACAAACCTTCTATGTTCTTCAACTTTCTACTA
>NW_013819535.1:0-980 GCF_000517525.1 Limulus polyphemus
CGTAGGTGTAACTCTAGTTACTGAATGTGTAACCTCATACTCATCTTTAGCGTTATTTGGTACAACAACTCTACGAACACCTAGGTGTAACTCTAGTTATTGAATATATAACCACCTTACTCATCTTTAGCCTTACTTGGTACAAGTACACCATGAACACCTAGGTGTAACTCTAGTTACAGAATTTATAACCACCATTCTTATCCTTAGCCTTACTTGGTACAGCTACTCCATGAAATATTAGGTGTCACTCCAGTTATCGAATTTATAACCACCAAATTCATCTTTACCCTTACTTGGTACAACTGCTCTATGAACACTTAGGTGTAACTCTAGTTACAGAACTTATAACCACCATACTCATCTTTAGCCTTACTTATACAACAACTCCATGAACACCTAGGTGTAACTCAAGTCCTGAATTTATAACCAACATACTCGTCTTTAGCCTTACTTGGTACAACTAACTCCATGAACAAGTAAGGATAAAGATCAGTAAGATGGTTATAAATTCAGTAACTAGAGTTACACCTAATTGTTCATGGAGTAGTTGTACCAAGTAATGCTAAAGATGAATTTGTTGGTTATAAATTCGGTAACTGGGGAGACACCTATTTGTTCATGGAGTAGTTGTACCAAGTAAGGCTAAAGATGAGAATGGTGGTTATAAATTCTGTAACTAGAGTTACACAAAGGTTTCTTGTACCAAGAATAGCTACAGATGAGTATGGTGGTTACAAATTCGGTAACTAGAGTTACACTTAGGTGTTTATGGAGTAGTTGTACCCTCCATGAACACCTAAGTGTAACAATAGTTACCGAATTTATAACCACCATACTCATCTTTAGCGTTATTAGGTACAACAGCTCCACGAACAACTAGGTGTAACTCTAGTTCCCGAATTTATAACCACCATACTCATCTTTTGCTTTAGTTGGTACAACTACTCCATGAACACCTAGGTGTAACTCTAGTTTTC
>NW_013819536.1:0-466 GCF_000517525.1 Limulus polyphemus
GTCTTACACTGCAAAAATTAGGGACGGCTAGCGCAGATAGCCCTCGTGTAGCTTTGTGCGAAATTCATAACAAACAAACAAACAAAGTTGTATCCCAGTAGCCTGAAGGGCTCTGGATTGAGCGAAACGTGTCATCAGCAATGTAGCCTGAAGAGCTCTGGATTGAGCGAAATGCGTCGTCAGCAATGGATATGACAAACGAAGTGTAGTTGAAATATTATTATTATATACTCTTATAATTCTTGAAAATCCCCAAAGGACCAGACATAGAATGTAGTGTATAAAAATGTAATAGGCCTAACACCAATGACTTATGACAAGTGTAATTATAATCATCCTTCATCAGCTTGTAAAAAAGCGTACATACCATAACTCAAATATTTAGATCAGATTCTTCATATATATACTTTAAATTTCCAGTCTGTATAAAACAACAAAGATGTCATCATATTAGTAAATCTATCAT
>NW_013819537.1:0-467 GCF_000517525.1 Limulus polyphemus
CATACTCCTTAACATCAAATACCTTTAGTATACAGTACATATTCTTACATACTCCTTAACATCAAATGTCTTTAGTATACAGTTCATATTCTAACATACTCCTTAATATCAAATATCTTTAGTATACAGTTCATATTCTAACATACTCCTTAACATCAAATGTCTTTATTATACAGTTCATATTCTAACATACTCCTTAACATCAAGTACCTTTAGTATACAGTTCATATTCTAACATACTCCTTAAAATCAAATGTCTTTAGTATACAGTTCATATTCTAACATACTCCTTAAAATCAAATGTCTTTAGTATACAGTTCATATTCTAACATACTCCTTAACATCAAGTACCTTTAGTATACAGTTCATATTCTAACATACTCCTTAAAATCAAATGTCTTTGGTACACAGTTCATATTCTAACATACTCCTTAAAATCAAATGTCTTTAGTATACAGTTCATATTC
>NW_013819538.1:0-465 GCF_000517525.1 Limulus polyphemus
CCTTGTGCATGATGGTTCTGTACAAGCTTATTTTGTGTCAACGTACTACCGTGTGTATGATGGTCTATACCAGCTTTTTTTGTGTCACCGGATAACCTTGTGCATGATGGTCTATACCAGCTTATTTTGTGTCACCGAACTACCCTGTGCATGATGGTCTATACCAGCTTATTTTGTGTCATCGGACAACCTTGTGCATGATAGTCTATACTAGCTTATTTTGTGTCACCGTACTACCTTGTGCATGATGGTCTATACCAGCTTATTTTGTGTCACCGTACTACATTGTGCATGATGGTCTATACCAGCTTATTTTGTGTCACCGTACTACCTTGTGCATGATGGTATATACCAGTATATTTTGTGTCACTGTACTACCTTGTGCATGATGGTTTATACAAGATTATTTTGTGTCACCGTATTATCTTGTGCATGATGGTCTATACCAACTTATTTTGTGTCACC
>NW_013819539.1:0-465 GCF_000517525.1 Limulus polyphemus
ACAAATTTAAAATATAACAAAGTCTCTTAATTTTACAGACCGTATCTTCTTCTGTACTGGTCTCTGTCTCATTGGCTTCTGCTTCATGCGAGGTTCATCTGCTCCATCAGGAAATGTCCCATTATCGGTAGCAGTCACACCAGTGGTAGTAACTTCCTTAACGGCTTTACTGTTTTCCTTCTCACAACTGGGTAGAGTTTCTTTTTCGACAGTGGCTTTTTCAGGGGACATGTCTTCAGTGGCGTCTTTTGTTCCATTGTTCACTTTGTTCCAACTGAAATGTCCTGGCATGCCCTCCTTTGGGTTACATTGTCGACCAAATTTTTTCCTGGAAAGTCACGTCTGAGAGATAATCTACTATGTTATATGGACCTTCCCATGGAGAAGACAACTTAGGAGACTTCCTTTGGTCTTCCTGGGATTATACAACCACACCTTGTCTCCTGGTACAAAGCTGACTTCAGT
>NW_013819540.1:0-466 GCF_000517525.1 Limulus polyphemus
TGTATTATGTAGGGCATCCTTGGTTATCCAATATATCATTAAGAGTAGCCCATCCTGTATTCTTTAGGGCACCCTTGGTTATCCAATATGTCATTAAGAGTAACCCATCCTGTATTCTGTAGGGCACCCTTGGTTATCTAATATGTCATTAAGAGTAACCTATCTTGTATTCTGTAGAGCACCTTTGGTTATCCAGTTTGTCATTAAGAGTAATCCATCCTGTATTCTGTAGGGCACCCTTGGTTATCCAATATGTCATTAAGAGTAACCCATCCTGTATTATCTAGGGCACCCTTGGTTATCCACATGTTGTTAAGAGTAACCCATCCTGTATTCTGTAGGGCATACTTGGTAATCCAATATGTCGTTAAGAGTAACCCACTCTGTATTCTAAGGTGAATCCTTGGCTATAGCCCCTCAGTGGCACAGCTGTAAGTCTGCAGACTTATAAATAATGCTATAAACC
>NW_013819541.1:0-468 GCF_000517525.1 Limulus polyphemus
CCGTGTAGTTGAAAGAATGCTGCATTACAACAGAGAGTATTCATAGAACACCGTGTAGTTGAAAGAATGCTGCATTACAACAGAGAGTATTCATAGAACACCGAGTAAATAAATATTTGTTTTAAACGCAAAACTAAACAGTTTATTGAAACCTAAATATTAACATTGTACTCCCCCAAGCTGACAGCTCAGCCACTCGGAAGCATAAACGATAATAATTGGTGTGTAGTGTTTTTATTTTTTTTTCCATTTTTCTTTACACTGGTCCATGCCTAATGTAACGTTTTTTTTAAAACTGGAACATTTCTCATCAGTTTTAATAATCAGAAATCATTTTCACGCACTTTATCTGTGGTTATTAATTTTTGCCCCGAGCTACTGTGTCTCTTCTCACTACACTGTTGTTGTTTTTATTCATACGAATAGATCTAAATTGTTCAAATTGAGAAGCTGCGAAAAGAAACCAAA
>NW_013819542.1:0-737 GCF_000517525.1 Limulus polyphemus
GTCAACACACCACTGTGACTATAATTAATGTGTCAACACACCACTGTGACTATAATTAATGTGTCAGCACACCACTGTGACTATAATTAATGTGTCAGCACCACTATGACTAATTAATTGTGTCAGCACCACTATGACTATAATTAATTGTGTCAGCACCACTGTGACTATAATTAATTGTGTCAGCACCACTGTGACTATAATTAATGTGTCAGCACACCACTATGACTATAATTAATGTGTCAGCACACCACTGTGACTATAATTAATATGTCAGCACACCACTGTGACTGTAATTAATGTGTCAGCACACTACTGTGACTATAATTAATGTGTCAGCACCACTATGACTATAATTAATGTGTCAGCACCACTATGACTATAATTAATGTGTCAGCACACCGACCAGGTTTTTCCTCAACCAATACTATCTGTATTCGTGCAGTATCACAAGCTACTCCAAGCTGTATTCGTGCAGTATCACAAGCTACTTTAAGCTGTATTCATGAAGTATCACAAGCTACTTTAAGCTGTATTCATGAAGTATCACAAGCTACTTTAAGCTGTATTCATGCAGTATCACAAGCTACTTTAAGCTGTATTCGTGCAGTATCACAAGCTACTTTAAGCTGTATTCATGCAGTATCACAAGCTACTTTAAGCTGTATTCGTGCAGTATCACAAGCTACTTTAAGCTGTATTCGTGCAGTATCACAAGCTACTTTAAGCTGTATTCG
>NW_013819543.1:0-663 GCF_000517525.1 Limulus polyphemus
TGTACACAAAACCAGAATCTCCTACCGTTTCTACATGTACACAAACCAGAATCTCCTACCGTTACTACATGTACACAAACCAGAATCTCCTACTGTTTCTACATGTACACAAACCAAAATCTCCTACTGTTTCTACATGTACACAAACCAGAATCTCCTACTGTTTCTACATGTACACAAACCAGAATCTCCTACTGTTTCTACATGTACACAAACCAGAATCTCCTACTGTTTCTACATGTACACAAACCAGAATCTCCTACCGTTTCTACACGTTTTGTCTGTTAGTAAACTAACATAGGTTTACTAAATAGGTTTACTTCAGCCACCATTGGATTCAAATATATTTTTAATAGCTTGGTAATTTTAAACATTAATATAAAGAAAAGCAATAGAGAAAAATAAAGGAATTAATTAAATTAAAGAAACAAATTAATAAAACCAACCGTATCTTCTAAAACCCAACTTTTGTATTAAACTATTTTCTAAATTCAGTTTGGATTTAAACGTTTTAATAAAATAATTGTTCGTACATTAGTCTTTTATCATTATTGTTACTTTAACACAATTAACATGTTACAAACTGCTTCTTTCATTTTGTCTTGATAGCACACACTGAAAGGAAACAACCAGTTTTACAATGAAGCAACATGAAAATAAACC
>NW_013819544.1:0-464 GCF_000517525.1 Limulus polyphemus
TAAAAAGTACTGTAAATGTACATATAGAAGTTAATTACCTTTATAGTGGTAATTTTGTAAAACTAAAATATAAAAAGTACTGTAAATGTACATATAGTAGTTAATTACCTTTATAATGGTAATTTTGTAAAACTAAAATATAAAAAGTACTGTAAATATACATATAATAATTAATTACCGTTATAGTGTTAATTTTGTAAAACTAAACTATACAATCTTTTGTAAATATAGATATGGTAGTTAATTAGCTGTATAGTGGTAATTTTCTAAACTAAACTATAAAACATACTTTAAATATACATATTATAGTTAATTACCTTTATAGTGGTAATTTTGTAAACTAAACTATAAAATGTACTGTAAATATACATATGGTAGTTAATTACCTTTATAGTGGTAATTTTGTAAAACTAAAATATAAAAAGTACATTAAATATACATATAGTAGTTAAATACCTTTATAG
>NW_013819545.1:0-465 GCF_000517525.1 Limulus polyphemus
GTTTTTGTATTGCTGCCATCAAATCTGCTTGGCTGTAGTCTGATTTGCCGCTTCTCGTTTCCATTTTTTTTCTATCCCACTTCTGACACCAATTTGTTACGTCTCCGTGTGTTAATTAACTTTCCGTAACTTCGTACCGACGAAACTTAAGCGACACAAGTCTTTACTTAATAAAACTGGTTTATTCTTTCCGAATATAACTTAACCGATACACTCAACTTCAACAATCGCGCTAAACAAACGCTATATCAACGAACGTCAATAATACTTCTGACCGCAGATCAATTACTCACTGACTACACACACATTACCTTACCTTCTTTTATATACCAGCGTACCCTACTAGTAAATACTAGAGCACTCCTGAAAGAACAAGATAGTTCTAGAAACTAAAGGGCGCCACAGTGGTCATGTGACTCGCTGACGCAACAGTATTCTTCTCCAGAGATGGGAACTATAGATGGG
>NW_013819546.1:0-467 GCF_000517525.1 Limulus polyphemus
ATGACCTCGGCTGCACAGATCTCGAGGAGCAAAGAATTAACACAGGTAATCACCGTTCAATAAAGATCTCTTAGAGGAATAGCCCCGGCAAAGTGGCAAGAGATGGAGAAAGTCATGGATGGCCTAACTAAAGAAGGGATAGTCGAGAAATCAGATAGTCCCTGATCAGCTCCCGTCCTGTTAGTCCAGAAGAAGGATGGGACCCAACGTTGCTGTGTGGACTTCAGGGCTCTTAACATTATAACCGAAAAAGACTCATACCCACTACCAAGAATTGACGATACTCTTGATGCCCTAAGTGGAGCCAGGTGGTTTTCAACTCTGGACTTAAAGTCGGGTTTCCATCAAATGAAAATGGCTGAAGCAGATAAACCTAAGGCTACATTTAGTTATGGCCAAGGTCTCTGGCAATACCATGTCATGCCATTCGGGCTTAGCAATGCTCCAGCGACATTTGAGAGACTGAT
>NW_013819547.1:0-488 GCF_000517525.1 Limulus polyphemus
TAAACGAAGTCTTTATGACCTAAAGGATGTATTAAAGTTTGGCATGCTGTTGTAACTGTTACTGTATTTTATATAACAAGTGATTACACGGGGTCTTTATGACCTTATGATGTATTGCAAAATGACATGCTGTTGTAATATAACACTATTTTATATAAAAAGTGAATACACTGGGTCTTTATGACCTTATGATGTATTTTACAATGACATGCTGATGTAATTATAAGAGTATTTTACATTACAAGTGAATACACGTGGTCTTTATTACCTTATGATGTATTGTACAATGACATGCTGTTGTAATTATAAATGTATTTTAAATAACAAGTGAATACACGGAGTCTTTATTATCTCATTTTGTATTGTACAATGACAAGTTGTTGCAATTATACCAGTATTTTATATAACAAATGAATACACAGGGTCTTTATGACCTTATGATGTATTGTACAATGAAATGCTGTTGTTAATTAGAAAAGTATTTTATA
>NW_013819548.1:0-463 GCF_000517525.1 Limulus polyphemus
ATGTTTGTGAAAAGCTTGATCCTAGTCATTTCAGTAACAATGACTAGTCATAACATTATTATCATGTTTGTGAAAAGCTTGATCCTAGTCATTTCAGTAACAATGACTTGTCATAACATTATTATCATGTTTGTGCAAAGCTTGATCCTAGTCATTTCAGTAACAATGACTTGTCATAACATTGTTGTTGTTATGTTTGTGGAAAGCTTGATCCTAGTCATTTCAGTAACAATGACTTGTCATAACATTATTGTTGTTATGTTTGTGGAAAGCTTGATCCTAGTCATTTCAGTAACAATGACTTGTCATAGCATTATTGTTGTTATGTTTGTGGAAAGCTTGATCCTAGTCATTTCAGTAACAATGACTTGTCATAACATTATTATTGTTATGTTTGTGGAAAGCTTGATCCTAGTCATTTCAGTAACAATGACTTCTCATAGCATTATTGTTGTTATGTTTG
>NW_013819549.1:0-466 GCF_000517525.1 Limulus polyphemus
GTGTTACACAGTAGTTCCTCTCTGGTCGACTCAGGACCCTACTGAAGTAGGCCACCACATGTTCACTTTCGCCCACTTTCTGAGACAACACTCCTCCAATTCCGACATTACTAGCATCACGATCCTGTATGTATGGCAGTGAGGGATCTGGAAGCTTTAAAAGTGGAGCAGAGGCAATGTCTTGAAAGCAACTGTCCATTCAAACTTCTGACCTTTTTGTGTCAAATCATATAGTGAAGTCCTGAGAAAATTTTTAATTGTTGGTCAATCATGCACTGCTTTCACCTTGTCAGGATCAGTTCGCACACCATGCTCACTTACAATGTTACTCAAGTAAAGCACCTATTTCTGGAACAAGTGTCATTTCTTGGGATGGAGTTTGAGGTTTGCTGCTTTCAAATGCTTGAATACTTCCTCTAGCTGGGACATTTCCTCATCAAACGTTGTTGCAAGTACAATGACATGA
>NW_013819550.1:0-466 GCF_000517525.1 Limulus polyphemus
GTACAACTACTCCACGAATACCTAGGTGAAACTCTAGTTACCTAATTTATAACCATACTCATCGTTAACCTTACATGTAAAACTACTCCATGAACACTTAGGTTTAACTATAGTTACCAAATTTCTAACCCCCATAGTCATCTTTAGCGTTATTTGGTACAACAACTCCACGAACACTTCGTTGTTATTCCAGTTAACGAATTTGTGACCACCATACTCATCTGTAGCGTTATTTGGTACAAGAACTACACGAATACCTAGGTGTAATTCTAGTTACCGAATTTATAACCACCATACTCATCTTTAGCATTACTTCTCACAACTACTCCATGAACACCTAGGTGTAACTATAGTTACCGAATTTATAACTACCATACTCATCTTTTGCCTTAATTGGTACAACTACTCCATGAACACCTAAGTGTAACTCTAGTTTCAAAATATATAACCACCATACTCATCTTTA
>NW_013819551.1:0-466 GCF_000517525.1 Limulus polyphemus
CTGTATATTTCTTGAATTTCGTAATTCACTGGACTTGTCTGTTTTAAGACTCTAAAAGGACCTTTCCATAGTTTTGCTAACTTTTTAGTATTTCCTTTTTTAACTATTGGGGTATATAATAATACTTTATCTCCCAATTTTATATCGCTAACTTGTGCTTTTTTATTTACTTGTTTTTCTCTACCTTCGGCGGCTTTAGTTAGATGTTTGTTAGCTAATTCAAACGCTACTTGCATGCGTTGTAATAATTCTGCCTTATAGTCATAAGCTATTGCATGACTATTTCTCTTAGGAGCCAATATCTCTGGCATAGGTAATATAACATCTCTACCGTGCAATAGAAAGAAAGGACTTTCTTGAGTTGACTCATTTTCAGCACTTCTATAAGCTAACAATAATAAGGGGATTTGCTCATCCCAAGTTTTCTGATCCTTCTCACAGTATTGAGAGATCATATCTAATAAAG
>NW_013819552.1:0-466 GCF_000517525.1 Limulus polyphemus
AACTTCTGTTTGGAATTGTACAAAAAAGTCATGTTGTATCAAAGCGCACAAAAGAACTGCAGCAAATCGGTTCTATGACGTTCTATTGCTGTCAGTTTATTGGCGGGAAAAAGATGCAGAAGTTTATTATTTGATTTTAACGTTTTCTGCATGAATAGAAATTATATTATCGGAATATTATAAAAGCAACCGTTATCATGTCAAAAGAACTTCAACACAAAAATTACGTTATAAAATTTGTACCCGTGCAAACATAAATAATAATGAACGTATTTGTTATAAACTGATAGCATTTTTATTCAATCACTCAATCAAGTTATTCAATCACTTTATTATTCTTATTTTCCAGCAACTTATTCAATTACTTTATTATTCAATTTTAACTTATCTTTAATCAAGTTTTCTGTGATATTTATTAGTTCAATATAATTTTCGACAATAAACCTTCACTGAGGTAGGAAATGTT
>NW_013819553.1:0-941 GCF_000517525.1 Limulus polyphemus
AAGTTACTCGGGGTTACTCTATGAGATATTACCTAATCAAGAGTAAAACTTAGTTACTCGGGGTTACTGTATAAGATATTACCTAATCAAGAGTAAAACTGAGTTACTCGAGTGCTAGTGTATAAGATATTAACTAATCAAGAGTAAAACTGATTTACTCGGGGGCTACTGTATAAGATATTACTTAACCAAAAGTAAAGATGAGTTACTCGGGTGCTACTGTATAAGATATTACCTAATCAAGAGTAAAACTGAGTTACTCGAGGCTATTGTATAAGTTATTACCTAATCAAGAGTAAAGCTAAGTAACTCGGTGCTACTCTATAAGATATTACCTAATCAAGAGTAAAACTTAGTTACTCGGGGGTTAGTGTATAAGATATTAACTAATCAAGAGTAAAACTGAGTTACTCGGGGCTACTGTATAAGATATTACCTAATCAAGAGTAAAACTGAGTTACTCTGGGCTACTGAATAAGATATTACCTAATAAAGAGTAAAGCTGAGTTACTCGGGGCTACTGAATAAGATATTACCTAATCAAGAGTAAAGCTGAGTTACTCGGGGGCTACTGTATAAGATATTACATAATCAAGAGTATAGCTGAGTTACTCGGGGGCTACTGTATAAGATTTTACCTAATCAAGAGTAAAGCTGAGTTACTCGGGGGCTACTGTATAAGATATTACCTAATCAAGAGAAAACTGAGTTACTAGGTAATATCTTATACAGTAACCCCGAATAACTCAACTTTACTCTAGATTAGGTAATATGTTATGCAGTAGCCCCGAGTAACTCAGCTTTACTCTTGATTATGTAATATCTTATACAGTAGCCCCGATACAGTAGCCCCAAGTAACTCAGTTTTACTCTTGATTAGGTAATATCTTATGCAGTAGCCCCCGAGTAACTCAGTTTTACTCTTGATTAAGATATTACCT
>NW_013819554.1:0-465 GCF_000517525.1 Limulus polyphemus
TAAGTCAGCCTTGGGGAAACCAATAGTGGTTGGTGTTGAGGAATGCCCACCAACCCCCATTGTGAAAGTCCCAACAGCTAGGTGTAAAATGGCAAGCACACATAGTGTCTAAGTGACAGGAAAGCTGGATGGCCAAAAGTGCAACTTTGTCATAGATTCTGCATCTCAGCAAAACCTTGTGAGTATCAAGGTGCTGGATAACAAAGGAGTACCAGAAGCCATACAGAAGCTCTGTAGTGTGACAGGACATTATGCAAGGTTGTGGGGAGCAGTGTGGGTAACTATTGAGCTCATGGGCATCAAGGACAGAAAACAAAGTATACTTGACTGACATTGAATACGAATGCATATTAGGGTTCCTTACTACCGAGGAAGTGTGTAGTTAATTTTGATAAAATGACATTTGGGAGCAACAAAGGTTAAATTCTGGTAAGTGTTAAAAGAGAGGTTGAACTATCCAGATGT
>NW_013819555.1:0-466 GCF_000517525.1 Limulus polyphemus
TGTTTTGTTTTGATACATAAGTTGTTCGGGTTTTTTCATCTAAAAAATAACGACATTAATTTCTTGACGACCTAATACATCGGATGAAACTCATGTAAGTCCTATCTGTATTGTGAGTCTAACGCTATGAGGCTGTTAGAAGGTGTTAGTAATCTGCGGACTTACAACGCTAGAAACCGGGTTTCGATACCCGTGGTGGGCAGAGCACAGATAGCCCATTGTGTAGCTTTGTGCATAAATTCAAACGAACTTGTATCGTGAGTCTGACATTATGGGGTTGTAAGTAGCTGTTAGCAACAATAAAAGAAAAATGATGTAATTTGATAATGAAAGCATCATAGACTGTCTTACTTGTTCAACGCTTGTAGGGCCCGACATGGCCAGGTGGTTAGGGCGCTCGACTCGCAATCTGCGGGTCGCGGGTTCGAATCCCCGTCACACCGAACATGCTCGCCCTTTCAGCCAT
>NW_013819556.1:0-710 GCF_000517525.1 Limulus polyphemus
TCCTATTTTTGTCTGTTAATATTCTTCTACACTGTGTGCCTGTAGGGATGATGTAAATGTCATCCCTATCATCTTGTTTGTATTGTTTTTGAAGGATTCATATCAGCCATCCCTCATTTACTTCCTTTTTTGAAAAGTTTTTTCAGTACTTTTTTAATATTAAATAACGAGTTTATGGCTTACTCGATTTAAAATGATACAACGAGTTTATGTTTAACATGATACATGAGTTTATGTTTAACATGATACATAAATTTATGTTTAACATGATACATGAGTTTATGTTTAACATGATACATGAGTTTATGTTTAACATGATACATATATTTATGTTTAACATGATACAACGAGTTTATGTTTAACATGATACATGAGTTTATGTTTAACATGATACATAAATTTATGTTTAACATGATACACGAGTTTATGTTTAACATGATACACGAGTTTATGTTTAACATGATACAATGAGTTTCTGTTTAACACGCTACATGAGTTTATGTTTAACACGCTACATGAGTTTATGTTTAACACGCTACATGAGTTTATGTTTAACACGCTACATTAGTTTATGTTTAAGACGCTACATGAGTTTATGTTTAAAACGCTACATGAGTTTATGTTTAACACGCTACATGAGTTTATGTTTAACACGCTACATGAGTTTATGTTTAACACGCTACATTAGCTTATGTTTAACACGCTACATT
>NW_013819557.1:0-466 GCF_000517525.1 Limulus polyphemus
GTCTTTAAGTGACATGATGATACACACTGAAACATGAAAGTCAAGGGTTCCTGTAGGTGACATGATGATACACACTGAAACATGAAAGTCAAAGACGTCTTTAAGTGACATGATGATACATACTGAAACACGAAAGTCAAAGACGTCTTTAAGTGACATGATGATACATACTGAAACATGAAAGTCAAGGATGTGTGCAAGTGACATGATGATACACAGTAAAACATGAAAGTCGAGGACTCCAGTAAGTAACATGATGAAACACAATAAAACATGAAAGTCGAGGACTCCAGTAAGTAACACGATGAAATACGCTGAAACATGAAAGTCGAGGACTCCTGTAGGTGACATTATGATACACACTAAAACATGAAAGTCAAGGGCTCTTGTAGGTGACATTATGATACACACTGAAACACGAAAGTAAAGGGCTCCTGTAAGTGACATGATGAAACACACTGAAACG
>NW_013819558.1:0-466 GCF_000517525.1 Limulus polyphemus
CACAACATGCACTGCACCATTCTTCCACATCTTGCCTCATACCTATCCAGTAAAATCTCTGTCGTAGGTGACTCAATGTCTTCTTAATTCCGAGATGTCCTCCTGTTAAAATATCATGGGATTGATGCAGCACAACTTCCCGTAACTTTCTCAGTATAACCGTTTGACATGTCTTCACTTTCCCATCTCCGGAGAAGAATACCATCTTCAAGCTTCAACTGGTCCCATTGTGCCCAACAGTTCTTTGTCCTGGGGCTTAGACTAGACACCTTCTCCCAAGCAGGGCGCAAAACACTTGCTTTTAGAAAATCAATTATTGGCTTCAAACCTTGGTCTTTCTCCTGCTCTGATTTAATATCTATACCTGGTTCCATTTCACCATCATCATCTCCTTCAGTCACTTTGACTTCAGCTTGATGACACCTAGTTAGTTCAACCTCTCTTTTAACACTTACTGGAATTTGGC
>NW_013819559.1:0-466 GCF_000517525.1 Limulus polyphemus
TACGAATTATAGTATTTTTGCTGATGATCTAGCCATCTGGAAAACTGGTCGTAATATTAATCACATTCAAACCTGTCTTCAAACAAATCTGGATAATTTAGCCAATTGGTTTTTTAAATGGGGCTTTACGGTTTCAGCCCTAAAATCTGCAGTTCTACCTTTTTCTCGTACTTCAAGCACTGTGAAATTAAATCTTAATAACCATCAACTAGTCTCCGTCACTCAGCACAAATTTCTTGGAGTTATCTTTGATTCCAGGTTAAATTGGACGCGTCATATCACCTATGTCTCGCACAAATGTGCTAAGCGACTCAATTTGCTTAAATGTGTGTCTGGCACACGTTGGGGAGCGTCCAAAAAGACTTTATTACTTATGTACAAAACCTTAATAAGATCCGTCATTGATTATGGCAGTATCATTTATGACTCTGCGAGTCGCTCAGTCCTTAAACAACTGGACGTTATT
>NW_013819560.1:0-946 GCF_000517525.1 Limulus polyphemus
TTCTTGAACCTACGTGTTTTTCTAACATCATGAATTTCGAACTTCAGAAATGCTGATATGTCTTTATAGCAGTGTGGCATTTTTTTTTGTTACCTTAGGACTTTTTTTTTGAAAACTCACGTGTTTCCATTAAAAAAGCAACGGAAATTGGCTGAGAAAACTGTTCATAACTTTCTTCTGAAGAAAAAGAAGTTACACCAATTTTCATGTACTATTATATATATCAAGATCATACTGCCACTGTTTCTATATTCTTCTTACCGTCAAAGCATTTTCTTAATAGATTTATATCGTAAAGATAGTAACGGAAATCGGGACTAATTGTTACATTTTTTATTTTTATTTTTTGAAATTGGTTACTTAAGTAAAACCTGAAAAGATAACCAATTAATTTTTGCTACTAATATAGAATAATGTTCATAGTTATAAATATAAAATAGGAAACTGTTAGATTTTCTATAGTTTCTAATATACAGCTTGAAAGCTAAGGAAAAGACAGTTCTAACAATATACCATGTTAACGGATGTATGTTGTGAGACCTGGTGGTGTGCACTGTTACATCCAAAAGAATTATTTGAAACAAACAACTAAATTACCAAGACGTACAGGTGAATACTGGATTAGTGAATGAAACATCCTATAGGACAAACTTCTAATTTATACAGACATGACTATTATGAAATATATATACCACCCAGTGGCGCAGCGGTATATTTCCAGACTTACAATTCTTGGAACCGGATTTCGATACCTGTGGTGGACAGAGCCCAGATTGCCCATTTTGCAGCTTTCTGCTTAACTACAAACAAACTCTCTTTTGTTAAATTCTATTATTCTGAAAAGCTCAAACTGTTTTGGTCTTTGCTTAGAACTAAATGAAATAAAATATTGATAGAAATCAGTAAATATTCATGCTTGAGACTTTAAGGAAAGGGGAGAAAAAGA
>NW_013819561.1:0-957 GCF_000517525.1 Limulus polyphemus
GAACCACCCTGTGTATACTATAGTCCAGTAGAGTGTAGTGTTTCTTATGGACCACCCTGTGTATACTATAGTCCAGTAGAGTGTAGTGTTTCTTATGGATATACATATACCTCCCTGTGTATACTATAGTCCAGTAGAGTGTAGTGTTTCTTATGGATCACCCTGTGTATACTATAGTCCAGTAGAGTGTAGTGTTTCTTATGGACCACCCTGTGTATACTATAGTCCAGTAGAGTGTAGTGTTTCTTATGGACCACTACG
Source organism: Limulus polyphemus (assembly GCF_000517525.1). Lineage (NCBI taxonomy): Eukaryota > Metazoa > Arthropoda > Merostomata > Xiphosura > Limulidae > Limulus > Limulus polyphemus. The sequence goes on from NW_013819561.1 coordinate 262, forward strand.
TATATATACTATAGTCCAGTAGAGTGTAGTGTTTCTTATGGATCACCCTGAGTATACTATAGTCCAGTAGAGTGTAGTGTTTCTTATGGATCACCCTGTGTATACTATAGTCCAGTAGAGTGTAGTGTTTCGTATGGATCACTCTGTATATACTATAGTCTAGTATATTGTAGTGTTTCGTATGGACCACTCTGTATATACTATAGTCCAGTAGAGTGTAGTGTTTCGTATGGACCACCCTGTGTATACTATAGTCCAGTAGAGTGTAGTGTTTCTTATGGACCACTCTGTATATACTATAGTCCAGTAGAGTGTAGTGTTTCTTATGGACCACCCTGTGTATACTATAGTCTAGTAGAGTGTAGTGTTTCTTATGGACCACTCTGTATATACTATAGTCCAGTAGAGTGTAGTGTTTCTTATGGACCACCCTGTGTATACTATAGTCCAGTAGAGTCCATAAGAAACACTACATCACCCTGTGTATACTATAGTCCAGTACAGTGTAGTGTTTCTTATGGATCACCCTGTATATACTATAGTCCAGTAGAGTGTAGTGTTTCGCATGGACCACTACGTATATATACTATAGTCCAGTAGAGTGTAGTGTTTCTTATGGACCACCCTGTATATACTATAGTCCAATAGAGTGTAGTGTTTCTTATGGACCGCCCTGTATATACTATAGTCCAGTAG
>NW_013819562.1:0-492 GCF_000517525.1 Limulus polyphemus
GACTATATTAACAGTATTGTTTGAGAATTCTTTGAAAAAGTTATTTAAAAATACAGTTTTGGGGAACTTCGGGAAACCACATTTTGTTGTAGTTACCTGTGATAAAAGTCTGTTGGTTGATGTCATGGATTTCTTCTTTCTGTAGTTGGAGGATGTTTGAGGTAGAGGTGGTCTTGTGTTCTTTTATGTAGCGGGTCACGAGTTTTCTGGCTAGATCTTCTAGACACGCCTTGAACTCTAGGCATGGAGTTGTTTTGTGGTTGATGGCAAAGTTGAGGCCTTTGTTTAAAAGTTGAAGTTCTGTGTCGTTGAGTGTCCGGTCAGATCTGTTGATTACAAGGTTAGGCTGAGCTACATTGTTGTGTTTCACTTCATGTTGTTGTAGTTTCCTTAGTTGATCTAGTTTCTTATTGTGTGTAGACTTCTTTTCTTGATTCAGCAATGAGTTGTTTTGGTTGATAGCACATTTGTATATTGCCGTAATCATCTGGT
>NW_013819563.1:0-468 GCF_000517525.1 Limulus polyphemus
AAATAAAGTTTTTTGTTTTTTTTAAATCCGGCCTTAAATTATGTTATTATTCATACATGACACTTTCACATGCTTTTAGAAGTCTCAAGCTCCTAATGTTTAAAACCTGAATAAAATATTTATCTATCATCATCATCACCAAAGCCGATTTAAAGTCATAAAAAATTCCAGTACTTCAAAACTATCACTTTCATATAAAGTCATCCATTTTAATTTTAAATAATTACAATATCAATTGTGATTTACCATCACATGTTCTATTTTATCAGCACACATCACAGACTAACAAAAATCTTTCTACATTTTCTTTTACAGACTCAAAACCAACAGCAAAGAAAGTTTTTCTTATTCAATATTTTTTTTAAATAAACTATATACCAGAAAATACAGCTATTTTTCAGAAAGTTTATCATCTCAACTTTTGGTTTTCTTATAAGCACAAAGCTGCTTTTTTATACTGTACTTAGA
>NW_013819564.1:0-466 GCF_000517525.1 Limulus polyphemus
ACAGAGTATCATTAAATATTGTCTTCTTTTTGATAGTACATAGTATTGTTAAATCTTTTGTCTTCTTATTGAGAGTAAACAGTATTGTTAAATCTTGTGTCTTCTTATTGAGAGTACACAGTATTGTTAAATCTTGTCTTCTTATTGACAATACACAGTATCGTTAAATCTTCTGTCTTCTTATTGACAGTACACAGTATTTATAAATCCTGTATCTTCTTATTGACAGGACACAGTAATGTTAAATCTTGTGTCTACTTATTGAGAGTACACAGTATTGTTAAATCTTGTGTCTTCTTATTGACAGTAAACAGTATCGTTAAATCTTGAGTCTTCTTATTGATATTACACAATATTGTTAAATCTTGTGTCTTCTTATTGACAGTGCACAGTATCGTTAAATCCTGTATCTTCTTATTGACAGGACACAGTATTGTTAAATCTTGTGTCTTCTTATTGACAGTAC
>NW_013819565.1:0-631 GCF_000517525.1 Limulus polyphemus
ATGATATAAAACTTATGGTGTAGGTTCTTTTAGCATGTGGAATAGGTAAGCAGGTAAACAAGATAGGCAAATTGTCTAAGGAGGTAAAATCAATAAGTTATCCTAATTTTATTTCATTTCAATAGAATTGACTATCTCATGCTCACTTTACATCCTTTTCCCATTTCATACTGACCTGGAAACTGAATTGATAGACATGCAGACACTCTAAGATAAATTAAAATAAAACAAACATCTACTACATTCAAGAAACCACTTAAAAAACATAGCAGTGCTCCAAATTCCAGCTAAAAAAAAGGAATCTAAACAGTTTGATTTGCTAAAATAAAAGTTTATTAGAAATTACAACATTTTGTTCATACATACTTACATGTATGGATGATGGTTCAAGCATTCCCAATAGGAGACAGCATTTTAAATACAGATTCTTTAGTTGCTATATGTCTTAGACCAAATGCTACCTTCCTAGAAATGAATCTTTGTACACTAAATGTTAAATATATGGGAAATGATTGGTGTGTGTAGTGTATTCTGTATGCAAATTATTATACTTCTTCAATACAAAAGTAATTTGAATGAAATACCCATTGCAACTGGGCAGATATATTCTAGTTGATTTCTTTTGAAGCTG
>NW_013819566.1:0-683 GCF_000517525.1 Limulus polyphemus
GCTTTATCTTCTTATTGACAGGATACAATATTGTTAAATTTTGTGTATTCTTATTGACAGTACACAGTATTGATAAATCCTGTATCTTCTTATTGACAGGACACATTATTGATAAATGCTTTATCTTCTTATTGACAGGATACAATATTGTTAAATTTTGTGTCTTCTTATTGACAGGACACAGTATTGTTAAATCCTGTATATTCTTATTGACAGGACACATTATTGATAAATCTTGTGTCTGCTTATTGACAGTACACAAAATTGGTAAATCTTGTCTTCTTATTGATAGTACACAGTATCGTTAAATCTTGTGTCTTCTTATTGACAGTACACAGTATTGATAAATCTTGTATCTTCTTATTGACAGGACACAGTATTGTTAAATCTTGTGTCTTCTTATTGACAGTACACAGTATCGTTAAATCTTGTGTCTTCTTATTTACAGTACACAGTATTGATAAATCCTTTTTCTTCTTATTGACAGGACACAGTATTTTTAAATTATGTTTCTTCTTATTGAATGTACACAGTATTGATAAATCCTGTATCTTCTAATTGATAGGACACACTATTGATAAATCCTGTATCTTCTTATTGACAGAACACAGTATTGTTAAATCTTATGTCTTCTTATTGACAGTACATATTATTGATAAATCCTGTATCTTCTTATTGACACG
>NW_013819567.1:0-395 GCF_000517525.1 Limulus polyphemus
GTGTAGTTACATTTCGTTTCCTCTTATTGATAGTACACAGTATTGTTAAATCTTGTGTCTTCTTATCGACAGTACCCAGTATTGTTAAATATTATCTATTCTTATTGATAATACACATTATCGTTTAATCTTGTGTTTTCTTATTGACAGTACACAGTATTGTTAAATCTTGTATCTTCTAATTGACAGTACACAGTATTGTTAAATTTTGTGTTTTCTTATTGATAGTACACAGTATCGTTAAATCTCGTGTCATCTTATTGTTAGTACAAAGCATTGTTAAATCTTTTGTATTCTTATTGATGGTGCACATTATTGTTAAATCTTGTGTTTTCTTATTGACAGTACACAGTATTGTTAAATCTTGTGTCTTCTTATTGACAATTAACAGTATT
>NW_013819568.1:0-466 GCF_000517525.1 Limulus polyphemus
CATAATGGTTCTGTTTGTGTCGTGGAATCATAGTTCTATTTATGTCCTGTCATCATAAATCCGTTTGTATCATAGCACCATGGTTTTGTTTGTATTCTGGCATCACGATTATTTTTGCATCCTGACATTTTGGATATGTTTGTGTTCTGGCATCACAGTTTCGTTAATTTCATGTCATCATGGTTCCATCCGTGTCTTGGTATCATTGATCTATTTGTATCCTGGTATCATGATTTGGTTTGGTTCCTGGTACCACGATTCTGTTTGTGTTCTGGTATCATGTTTTTGTGTATGTGTGTATCGTAGCATTATGGTTCTATTTGTAACCTCGTATAACTTTCCTGTCTGTAGTCCGGTATCATAGTTATGTTTGCATCTTGGCACTACTGTTCCGTTTGTATCTTGGCACCATGGTTTTTCCTTGGTTCCGTGTATCATATAATAATTCTGTATGTGTTCTGGTATT
>NW_013819569.1:0-466 GCF_000517525.1 Limulus polyphemus
CTTTTTTTTAAATTTTATATATACATTTGAATAACTAAAAAATCATAAATTACTATATCAATACCATAGAATTCCACTATAATTTATTAAGCTTAGTAACTAAGCTGTATTTGAGTTTAAAGAAAATATGAAATTTTGAGTAGACTAAAGACACAACCTACCTCATTGAAATCTTGGTTCAAAAGAAAGAAATGGCAGAAGGAATGTTAGAAATGCTGAGAAAACCATTAGGGGGACATTCTGAGCTTCTGATTGGTTATTCATGTCATATATAGAAGTAAGTGTATATATAAGGGAGCATTTCCAAAAATGGAAAGAGGTGAGCGGGGTGCCACTGTGTTTGATTTATTACGTGAGTAATATCTTAGCAAATAGAAAAGATCAGATCTTATTTTATATTCTAGCTTGTCAGTATCTGTAATTTGAGTTTCTAATTCGTATGAAACTATAGACTTCACAAACATCT
>NW_013819570.1:0-466 GCF_000517525.1 Limulus polyphemus
GATTCGATATAACCTTTTCTTTGCTTATTAGAACTATTTTTAGATTTCTAAGGTCTAGCACTTTAGTTTAGTATGACCTTGATTCTACAAAATGTTGAAGATGTGGTGTAATTTATGCTGACGAAAGAGAAAGATATTGAAAATATTGGTGTACAAACAACAACTTCAACATAAAATACAAAATTCCCCATGTGGTCACATTCTCTCGCCATCGACTTAGATGTAGCCGATAGTGATTATAGTCACTGGTGTGACTAGAAACGACAGTTCTCAACTGTTATTATATATTCTTTGTTATCCAAAATGAGCTAATGATTTTTAATATTAAAGGTGTTCAAACAAAATATCAAAAATTATTCTATACTTCTATTTTTACATAAAGGGTAGATATCTGATAAATATCAACAAACCATAGGACACTAAAAAACCTGATCAATATCAAAAAACCATAGAACACTAAAAAACC
>NW_013819571.1:0-476 GCF_000517525.1 Limulus polyphemus
AAAATTACTAAACTAACTTTTGGGTAGAACATTATTAAACTAACTATTGGGTAGAACATAATTAAACTAACTTTTGGGTAGAAAATTATTAAACTAACTTTTGGGTAGAACATTATTAATTAAACTAATTTTTGGGTAAAACATTGTTAAACTAACTTTTGGGTGGAACATTATTAAACTAGCTTTTGGGTAGAACATTACTAAACTAACTTTTGGGTAGAACATTATTAAACTAACTATTGGGTAGAACATAATTAAACTAACTTTTGGGTAGAACATTATTAAACTAACTATTGGGTAGAACATTATTAAGCTAACTTTTGGGTAGAACATTATTAAACTAACATTTGGGTGGAACATTATTAAACTAACTTTTGGGTAGAAAATTATTAAACTAGCTTTTGGGTAGAACATTATTAATTAAACTAACTTTTGGGTAAAACATTATTAAACTAACTTTTGGGTAGAACATTACT
>NW_013819572.1:0-1194 GCF_000517525.1 Limulus polyphemus
TGGAGTAGTTGTACCAAGTAAGACTAAAGATGAGTATAGTGGTTATAAATTCTGTAATTAGAGTTACACAAAGGTGTTCATGGAATACTTGTACCAAGTAGAGCTAAAGATGAGTATGGTGATTATAAATTCGGTAACTAAACTTGTCACTCTAGTTACCAAATTTATAACCACCATTCTCATCTTTAGCATTACTCGGTACAACTACTCCATGAACACTTAGGTTTAACTCTAGTTGCCGAATTTATAACTACCATACTCATCTTTAGCCTTACTTGTTACAACAACTCCACGAACACCTATGTAGTTACCGAACTTATAACCACCATACTCGTCTTTGGCGTTATTTGGTACAACAGCTCCACGAACACCTAGGTGTAAGTTTAGTTACCGAATTTATAACCACCATACTCATCTTTTGCCTTACTTGGTACAACTACTCCATGAACACCTAGGTGTAACTCTAATTACAGAATTTATAACCACTATACTCATCTTTAGCCTTACTTGTTACAACAACTCCACGAACACCTATGTAGTTACCGAACTTATAACCACCATACTCATCTTTGGCGTTATTTGGTACAACAGCTCCACGAACACCTAGGTGTACCTAAGTGTTCATGGAGTAGTTGTACCAAGAAAGGCTAAAGATGAGTATGGTGGTTATAAATTCGGTAACTAGAGTTACACCTAAGTGTTCATAGTGTAGTTGTACCAAGTAAGGCTAAAGATGAATAACTTGGTACAACTACTCCATAAACACCTAGGTGTAACTCTTTTTAGCGAACTTGTAACCACCATACTAATCTTTAGAGTTATTTGGTTCAACAACTTCATGAACACTTAGGTGTAACTCTAGTTACAGAATTTATACAAACCATATTCATCTTTAGCGTCAATTGGTACAACTACTCCATGAACACTTAGGTGTCACTCTAGTTACCGAATTTATAACCACCATTCTCATCTTTAGCCTTACTCGGTACAACTACTCCATGAACACTTAGGTGTCACTTTATTTAACGAATTTGTAACCACCAAAGGCTAAAGATGGTATGGTGGTTGTAAATTCGGTAACTAGAGCTACAACACCTAGGTGTAATTCTAGTTACTGAATGTGTAGCCCCATACTCATCTTTAGCGTTATTTGGTACAACTACTCCACGAACACCTAGGCCATGGAGTGTTGTA
>NW_013819573.1:0-2087 GCF_000517525.1 Limulus polyphemus
ATTATCCATCTATACAGTATTCTGTGGTAGCAATAAATCGAGAACAAAGTAGTAACAAAGAGCTTCACTGCACAACACATACTATTTCAGAAAGACAATAAAGATGTAACATAAACGACAATACAAATCGCAAAACTAACACTAGAAAGTTAGTATTTGGAATGTAAATACGCAAGGACGCAACGAACATTCATAAAAAATGTCAATAAGATCCGTTGAAATTTAATGAAATACTGGTGCAAAACGCAAAACCTGCCATAACTTCCTAAAAACGAAGAGTAGCATGGTGAAACTTTCCATGTAATTTCGGATCGAACTAGTGAAACTAAGTATCAAATTTGGATAAGATGCATCAATTCCGTACCCACTGGTAAGAAGAAATAGAGAAACAAAGAATAACAAAATGCTTCACTACAGTACAAATACGTTTCAAGGAAAGCAAATAAAGTAATAACAAAAAACGACCGGATCTTCTCGAAATTTTTTATGAAGGTTCTTCACGTCCTTACGTATTTATGTGCACATCTGTATCTTTGTAGTATTAGTTTTCCAAATTTTTAGTTCGTTTTTGGTTATTACTTTATTGGCTTTCCATGAACGAGAAGATCCATTGAAATTTGATGAAGTACTTGTATAAAACGCAAAACCGGCCATAACTCCCTTAAAACGAAGAATAGAATGGTGAAACTTTGCATGTAATTTCGGAACGAACTAGTGAACCTATATATAATATTTGGTTAATATCCATCTATTCAGTACCCTGTGGTAGTAATTAATCGAGAAATAAGTAGTAAAAAAGAGCTTTATTGCACTACAGATATGATTTCAGAGAAACTAATAAAGTAGTAACATAAACGACCATACAAATCGCAAAACTAATATTACAAAGATTGTATTTGGATTGTAAATACGCGTTTCACCATGCTACTCTTCGTTTTGAGGGAGTTATGGCAGGTTTTGCGTTTCGTACCAGTATTTCTTTAAATTTCAACGGATCTTCTCGAAATTTTTTATGAAGGTTCGTTTCGTCTTTTTGCATGTAATTTCGGAACGGCTTCTCTGAAATCATATCTGTAGTGCAGTAAAGCTCTTCGTTACTACTTATTTCTCGATTAATTACTACCACAGGGTACTGAAAATATTAGTTTTGCGATTTGTATGGTCGTTTATGTTACTACTTTATTATGAAGGTTCGTCACGTCCTTACGTATTTATGTGCACATCTGTAACTTTGTAGTATTAGTTTTCCAAATTTTTAGGTCGTTCTTTTGTTATTACTTTATTGGCTTTCCTTGAAGCGTATTTGTACTGCAGTGAAGCATTTTGTTATTCTTTGTTTCTCTATTTCATCTTTCCAGTAGGTACGGAATTGATGCATCTTATCCAAATTTGGTACGTAGTTTCACTAGTTCAATCCGAAATTACATGTAAAGTTTTACCATGCTACTGTTCGTTTTTAGGGAGTTATGGCAGGTTTTGCGTTTTGTACCAGTATTTCATTGAATTTCAACGGATCTTCTCGAAATTTTTTATGAAAGTTCGTTGTGTCCTTGCGTATTTACAATCCAAATACAATCTTTGTTGAAATTTGATGAAGTACTGGTATAAAACGCAAAACCGGCCATAACTCCCTTAAAACGAAAGGTAGCAGGGTGAAACTTTGCATGTAATTTTGGAACGAACTAGTGAACCTATATATAATATTTGGTTAATATTAGATGGATATTAACCTTACAGTAACCTGTGGTAGTAATTAATCGAGAAATAAGTAGTAACAAAGAGCTTTACTGCACTACACATACTATTTCAGAAAGACAATAATGAAGTAACATAAACGACCATACAAATCGCAAAACTAACACTAGAAAGTTAGTATTTGGAATGTAAATACGTAAGGACGCAACGAACTTTCATAAAACATTTCGAGAAGATTCGATGAAATTTAAAGAAATACCGGTACAAAACGCAAAACCTGCCATAACTATCTTAGTACGAAGAGTAGCATGGTGAAACTTTGCATGTAATTTCGGATCGAACTAGTGAAACTACATACCAAATTTGCTAAGATGCATCAATTCTGTACCCAC
>NW_013819574.1:0-466 GCF_000517525.1 Limulus polyphemus
GCGGTATTTTTAGTCTTTTTACACTATATTTTAATGACTTTTATAATTGTATTTTTAATCCTTCTTAAACTATATTTTGTCGACTGTTATAAAAGTATTTTAGTCTTCATTCCTCAATATTTTGTTGACATTGACGAGGGTCCTTTTAGTCAGTATTCCACTAGATTTTGTTGACTTGGAAAACGTATTTATAACGATCTTTTAGTCCTCCGTCCACTCAATTTTGTTTACATTGATATGGGTCCTTTTAGTCAGTTTTCCAATATATTTTGTCGACTGTTATAACGGACTTTTATTCTTCCTTCCTCCAGATTTTGTTGACATTGAGAAGGGTCCTTTTAGTTCGTTTTCCACTAGATTTTCTTGACTTTGAAAACATGTTTTTAGTTTTCGTCCACTCGATTTTGTCGACTTTCATAACAGTCTTTTTAGGCCTTCTTAGACTAGATATTTTCGACTTTGATAG
>NW_013819575.1:0-466 GCF_000517525.1 Limulus polyphemus
CTTGTATCGCTAAAGTTTCATCGGAAAGAAATTATACGGAAAATTAACTAACGACCAGAGACGTAACAATATCAAATGGTTCTCGTACTACTAGCCCAGACAAAGCCGCAATGGCAAAACGTTGGCTGAAATATTTTTTTCACTATAATCAGGAAAGGTTCGATCCACCTCCGAGCCAGTTGTTTTAGTACACATGAAACGACACAACTGTTGGCTGTTAAGAACGAAAACCGTAACAACCATCACTGTCTGACGAAAGTTTTAGGTCGACGCGCACAACAAGACGCGTAAAATGGGTCACGTTAAGTTATCTGCCTGGGCAGGAAGCCATGTCCAGAAACATGAGAAACGGAATATCTCCCAGTGGGCAACTGAACCCCTTATTAGGGGGGAAATATTCTACATTTTCCAAAGTAAAACACTTGCGATATTCTTCTCTCTTTTTTTTTTTGCTAAATTTTTTTTT
>NW_013819576.1:0-466 GCF_000517525.1 Limulus polyphemus
CTCAGTTACTAATAACTGATACTGTAGTAATTTTGACATCCAGTTACTAATAACTGACACTTTATTAATTTTGACACTGAGTTACTAATAACTGACACTGTAATAATTTTGATATCCACTTACTAAAAACTGACACTGTAGTAATTTTGATATCCAGTTACTAATAACTGATACTGTAGTAATTTTGACATCCAGTTACTAATAACTGACACTGTAGTAATTTTGACATCCAGTTACTAATAACTGATACTGTAGTAATTTTGATATCCAGTTACTAATAACTGACACTGTTATAATTTTGATATCCAGTTACTAATAACTGATACTGTAGTAATTTTGACATCCAGTTACTAATAACTCATACAGTAGTAATTTTGACATCCAGTTACTAATAACTGATACTGTAGTAATTTTGACATCCAGTTACTAATAACTGACACTGTAGTAATTTTGACATCCAGTTACT
>NW_013819577.1:0-370 GCF_000517525.1 Limulus polyphemus
TTGTTGATTATTAGTGTCACTGGTGTTGGTTTATAGTGTCACTAGTGGTGGTTATTAGTATCACTAGTGGTTGTTATTAGTATCACTAGTGGTGGTTACTAGTGTCACTAGCGGTGATTATTAGTATGACTAGTGGTGGTTATTAGTGTCTCTAGTGGTGTTAATTAGTGTCTCTAGTGATGGTTACTAGTGTCTCTAGTGGTGGTTCTTAGTGTCACTAGTGGTGGTTATTAGTGTCACTAGCGGTGATTATTAGTATGACTAGTGGTGGTTACTAGTGTCAATAGTGGTGGTTACTAGTATGACTAGTGTTGATTATTAGTGTCACTAGTGTTGGTTATTAGTGTCAATAGTGGTGGTTACTAGTATG
>NW_013819578.1:0-466 GCF_000517525.1 Limulus polyphemus
AGACGTATATTGTTAAGTTGAAGCCACATACGTAGACGTGTTGTTATTCTAACTGTTCAACAGAGAGACGTATATTGTTAAGTTGAAGCCACGTACGTAGATCTGTTGTTATTCTAACTGTTCAACAGAGAGACGTATATTGTTAAGTTGAAGCCACGTACGTAGATCTGTTGTTATTCTAACTGTTCAACAGAGAGAAAGATATTGTTAAGTTGAAGCCACATACGTACATCTGTTGTTATTCTAACTGTTCAACAAAGAGACTATATTGTTAAGTTGAAGCCACGTACGTAGACCTGTTGTTATTCTAACTGTTCAACAGAGAGAAAGATATTGTTAAGTTGAAGCCACATACGTAGATCTGTTGTTATTCTAACTGTTCAACAGAGATAAAGATATTGTAGAAATATGGAAACTGTTCAGGCGATAGTGGTGGAGCTAATGTTAAGTCAATGATGATGAACAC
>NW_013819579.1:0-493 GCF_000517525.1 Limulus polyphemus
GAAGATCTGTACTTACATCCGAAGGAACTGCTAGATCTATTTTCACTGAAGTGCCAAATACACATAGTTCTAGTACGGTATCTACCTCTTGGACAGCATCTTCAACAAAGGAAGATATAAGTGAAATCTCCTCTTTACATACAACTCAAAAAATATCAAGAACGTCTACTTCACCAGAAACGTTCAGTACAGCGCAGGCTACAGAAAGTAGCTCAACACCATCTACTGCCCAATCACTAAGAACAACAGAACATGCTAGTGAAACATCGTCTGTTCATCTAACTGAAGGAACAATAAAAGGCTCCAGTTTTTCGCCAACGTTCAGCACAACCGAAAGTATGTATACCTCCAGTAGAAAACCCACAACACAGAAAGTAATTTCAACAAGGATAGATACGATTGGAACATCATCTGAAAGTACAATAAAGAAAATATTAGGAACTTCCACTTATACCCAAACATTAAACTCAGTACCTAGCATACACACATCAAG
>NW_013819580.1:0-466 GCF_000517525.1 Limulus polyphemus
CTATATAAATCACGTAGTTGTTACTTAACAGTATTGTTATTATTGTAGATTATAAAAAACGGGTTAGATTATGTTGTGAAGATATGAACAAAAAAAGTAGATTTTGACCAATAAATTAGAGTAACAGCTCTATTAGGCAGAAAGTAATGTTTTGTGTATGCCCTGAAGGTGATACCTTTTAAGTATAGATACTTTTCATAGTTAAATTATACAAAACGGGTTAGATTATGTTGTGAAGGTATGAACAAAAAAAGTAGATTTTGACCAATAAATTAGAGTAACAGCTCTATTAGGTAGAAAGTAATGTTTTGTGTATGCCCTGAAGGTGATACCTTTTAAGTATAGATACTTTTCATAGTTAATATTTTATATTTATGGACTAGATTATTACTAGGAGAACAAAATACTTTGTGCTATATAAAGACACTTTCAAATATTGAACAATTTAGAATTACATTTGTGATCT
>NW_013819581.1:0-466 GCF_000517525.1 Limulus polyphemus
ACTACTGTACACGTGAAATGATAATTACAAGAATGTAAACTGTGACTACTGTACACGTGATATGATAATTACAAGAACGTCAACTGTGACTACTGTACACGTGATATGATAACTACAAGAATGTCAACTGTGACTACTGTACACGTGATATGATAATTACAGTAATGTCAACTGTGACTACTGTACACGTGACATGATAATTACAATAATGTCAACTGTCACTACTGTACACGTGACATGATAACTACAAGAATGTCAACTGTGACTACTGTACACGTGATATGATAATTACAATAATGTCAACTGTGACTACTGTACACGTGACATGATAATTACAATAATGTCAACTGTGACTACTGTACACGTGACATGATAACTACAAGAATGTCAACTGTGACTACTGTACACGTGATATGATAATTACAAGTAATGTCAACTGTGACTACTGTACACGTGATATGATAAC
>NW_013819582.1:0-959 GCF_000517525.1 Limulus polyphemus
GATACTACGGTAACAAGTTAAGTATGTGTTAGGTTGTAGTGATACTACGGTAACAAGTTAAGCATGTTTTAGGTTGCAGTGATACTCCGGTAACAAGTTCAAAATGAGTTAGGTTGTAGTGATACTATGGTCACAAGTTAAGTATGTTTTAGGTTGCAGTGATACTACGGTAACAAGTTAAGCATATTTTAGGTTGTAGTGATACTCCGGTAACAAGTTAAGTATGTGTTAGGTTGCAGTGATACTCTGGTGACAAGTTCAGGATGTATTAGGTTGTAGTGATACTCCGGTAACAAGTTAAGTATGTGTTAGGTTGCAGTGATACTCTGGTGACAAGTTCAGGATGTATTAGGTTGTAGTGATACTCCGGTAACAAGTTAAGTATGTGTTAGGTTGCAGTGATACTCTGGTGACAAGTTCAGGATGTATTAGGTTGTAGTGTACTCCGGTAACAAGTTCAGGATGACTTAACTTGTTACCGTAGTATCACTACAACCTAACCCATGTTTTAGGTTGCAGTGATACTCTGGTGACAAGTTCAGGATGTATTAGGTTGTAGTGATACTCCGGTAACAAGTTCAGAATGAGTTAGGTTGTAGTGATACTATGGTCACAAGTTAAGTATGTGTTAGGTTGTAGTGATACTCCGGTAACAAGTTCAGGATGTGTTAGGTTGTAGTGATACTCCGGTAACAACTTCGGGATGTGTTAGGTTGTAGTGATACTACGGTAACAATTAAGTACTTTGGAACTGCAGAATATGACTACGTTTAGACATACAAATATTTAATCCCAAACTGTCTGACGTCCTATCATCTTATCTATCCATTCTGTCTGATGTCCTATCATCTAATCTATCCAATCTGTCTGATGTCCTAGTATTATCTGACCTATCCATTCTGTCTGACGTCTTAGTATCATCTAATCTATCCACTCTGTCTGACGTCCTATCATTTTAT
>NW_013819583.1:0-816 GCF_000517525.1 Limulus polyphemus
ATGGACCATACTTTAACAGATAGTGTAAAACTGTCACTCACAGTATGGACCATACTTTAACAGATAGTGTAAAACTGTTACTCACTGTATGGACCATACTGTAACAGATAGTGTAAAACTGTACTTTATGGACCACACTGTAACAGATAATGTAAAATTGTCACTGTATCGATCATACTGTAACAGATAGTGTAAAACTGTCACTATATGGACCATACTGTAACAGATAGTGTAAAACTGTCACTATATGCACCACACTGTAACAGATAGTGTAAAAGTCTACTAAATTAAACTTTGTTGAGTTACAGTGTTCATATTAGCAATTAAAAAAAAAACATGTAGAGAGTAAGTAAAATCTTCAATTAATATCTATAGTATGACAGTGTTATGTCAGGTTTAAAGTTACAGCTTGTGGAATGTCAACATTACACCATGTTATTAAGGCAAAATTTGTGGAATAACATTATGATGATATCTCTTAAAGTATGGTCCATATAGTGACAGTTTTACACTATCTGTTACAGTGTGGTGCATATAGTGACAGTTTTACACTATCTGTTACAGTGTGGTGCATATAGTGACAGTTTTACACTATCTATTACAGTGTGGTACATATAGTGACAGTTTTACACTATCTGTTACAGTGTGGTGCATATAGTGACAGTTTTACACTATCTGTTACAGTGTGGTGCATATAGTGACAGTTTTACACTATCTGTTACAGTATGGTCCATATAGTGACAGGTAGTTACAGTGATAAATTCTAAACTAAAATCTTAGACAATTTATCACTGTAACTACAAGATTTTAGTTTAG
>NW_013819584.1:0-696 GCF_000517525.1 Limulus polyphemus
ATCTGTTCGTATTAAACAATGATTCAAGACACAAGGAATAAAGGAAATCTCAGTTTATAAGATCTGTTCGTATTGGACAATGATTCAAGACACAATGAATAAAGGAAATCATAGTTGTAAGATATGTTCGTATTGGAGAATGATTCAAGACACAAGGAATAAAGGAAATCGTAGTTGTAAGATCTGTTAGTATTGGACAATGATTCAAAATACTAACAGATCTTGTAACTCAGATTTCCTGTATTCCATGTGTCTTGAATCATTATCCAATACTAACAGATCTTATAACTCAGATTTTCTTTATTCCTTGTGTCTTGAATCATTGTCCAATACGAACAGATCTTATAATTCAGATTTCCTTTATTCCTTGTGTCTTGAATCATTGTCCAATACTAACAGATCTTATAACTCTGCTTTCGTTTATTCTATGTGTCTTGAATCATTATCCAATACTAAAAGAGTTTATAATTCTGATTTCCTTTATTCCTTGTGTCTTGAATCATTGTACAATACTAACATATCTTACAACTATGATTTCCTTTATTCATTGTGTCTTTAATCACTGTCCAATACGAACAGATCTTATAACTGAGATTTCCTTTATTCCTTGTGTCTTGAATCATTGTTTAATACGAACAGATTTTACTACTATGATTTCCTTTATTCCTTGTGTTGGTATAATGATTCAAGACACAA
>NW_013819585.1:0-466 GCF_000517525.1 Limulus polyphemus
CGATACTCTGTACTGTCAATAAGAAGACACAAGATTTAACGATACTGTGTACTGTCAATAAAAGACACAAGATTTAACAATACTGTGTACTGTCAATAAGAAGACACAAGATTTAACGATACTGTGTTCTGTCAATAAGAAGACACAAGATTTATAAATACTGTGTACTATCAATAAGAACACAAAAGATTTAACGATACTGTGTACTGTCAATAAGAAGAAACAAGATCTAACGATACTGTGTACTGTCCATAAGAAGACACAAGATTTAACAATACTGTGTGCTGTCAATAAGAAGACACAAGATTTAACGATACTGTGTACTGTCAAAAAGAAGACACAAGATTTAACGATACTGTGTACTGTCAATAAGAAGACACTAGATTTAACGAAACTGTGTACTGTCAATAAGAAGACACAATATTCAACGATAATGTGTACTGTCAGTAAGAAGACACAAGATTTT
>NW_013819586.1:0-459 GCF_000517525.1 Limulus polyphemus
GTAATTTACAGTTCACATAGTTCCGTAATTTACAGTTCACATAGTTCCGTAATTTACAGTTCACATAGTTCCGTAATTTACAGTTCACATAGTTCGTAATTTACAGTTCACATAGTCCTGTAATTTAAAGTTCACATAGTTCCGTAATTTACAGTTCACATAGTTTCGTAATTTACAGTTCACTATAGTTCCGTAATTTACAGTTCATATAGTTCCGTAATTTACAGTTCACATAGTTCCGTAATTTACAGTTCACATAGTTCCGTAATTTACAGTTCTTTAAACAACACAATTGTCCTACAACACAATTTCGCTAGCATTCTCTAAAGTAAGTAGTTTTTATACGAAGCAGGACTTCTCTCAGGGGGTCTTTTTAAAACGACTTTTACCAAATTACTTCTTATACAGTTCTCTTATTCATAATAGATATGAAATAATTCTCGTATCACGTCTCATAAA
>NW_013819587.1:0-386 GCF_000517525.1 Limulus polyphemus
AAGTAAGGCTAAAGATGAGTATGGTGGTTATAAATTCGGTAACTAGAGTTTCCACCTAGTTGATGATGGTGTCGTTGTAACAAGTAAGGCTAAAGATGAGTATGGTGGTTATAAATTCTGTAACTAGAGTTACACCTAGGTGTTCATGTAGTAGTTGTACCAAGTAATGCTAAAGATGAGTATGGTGATTATAAATTTGGTAACTATAGTTACACCTAAGTGTTCATGTAGTAGTTGTACCAAGTAAGGCTAAAGATGAGTATGTTGGATATAAATTCGGTAACTATAGTAACACTTAGGTATTTATGGAGTAGTTGTACCAAGTAAGGCTAAAATGAGTATGGTGGTTATAAATTCTGTAACTTGTGTTACACCTTGGTGTTGAT
>NW_013819588.1:0-466 GCF_000517525.1 Limulus polyphemus
TCATTAATGTACATGTTGTTTTTAATGTATTGTTGTTGTTAATGTATATGTTGTTATTAATATATTGTTGTTATTAATGTATATGTTGTTATTAATGTATTGTTGTTATTAATGTATATGTTGTTATTAATGTATTGTTGTTATTAATGTATTGTTGTTATTAATGTATATGTTGTTATTAATGTATTGTTGTTATTAATGTATATGTTGTTATTAATGTATTGTTGTTATTAATGTATATGTTGTTATTAATGTATTGTTGTTATTAATGTATTGTTGCTATTAATCTATATGTTGTTATTAATGTATTGTTGTTATTAATGTATATGTTGTTATTAATGTATTGTTATTATTAATGTATATGTTGTTATTAATTATATTTGTTATTAATGTATATGTTGTTATTAATGTATTGTTGTCATTAATGTATATGTTGTTATTAATGTATATGTTGTTATTAATGTAG
>NW_013819589.1:0-466 GCF_000517525.1 Limulus polyphemus
GGAGAGCATGGCACACAAGGATCTCCTCAAGTTGTTGCTGAGGGATCAGTTCGAAGATGCCTTGGACAGTCCAGAACTTAAGATACAAATGAAGCAAGCACACCTCTCTACCATGCAGGATGCAATGGCCAGAGCTCTCGAATTTGAATCCTACGTTAAGTCCAGCACAGAAGTACCGAGGTTGGTACAGTCATCTGGATTCAAGGCCAGAAAAGGTCAGCTTTCAGAGAGGTTTGAGGGACTTTGCTGGCACTGTAATAAACCGGGGCACAAGAGAGCTCAATGCTGGTAACTTCAGCACAGGGGAGATGCCACAGCAGGAAAGGCTGGTATCCAGAAAGGTTGTTGGAACTGTGGGAAGCACGGACATTTGAGGAGCCAGTGTAGGAGGACTATTACCAACAAGTCGGCCTCAAGGAGACCAGTAGTGGTTGGTGTTGATCGACACCCACCAACCACCATCTTG
>NW_013819590.1:0-871 GCF_000517525.1 Limulus polyphemus
ACTAGTTACAGAATTTATAACTACCATATTCATCTTTAGCCTTACTTGGTACAACTACTCCATGAACACTTAGGTGTAACTCTAGTTACAGAATTTATAACCACCATACTCATCTTTAGCCTTACTTGTTACAACGACACCATCAACAACTAGGTGTAACTCTAGTTATCGAATTTATAACCACCATACTCATCTTTAGCCTTACTTGGTACAACTACTCCATGAACCCTAGGTGTAAATGTAGTTACAGAATTTATAACCACCATACTCATCCTTAGCCTTACTTGGTACAACTACTCCATGAACACTTAGGTGTAACTCTAGTTATTCCTAGGTATTTATGGAGTAGTTGTACCAAGTAAGGCTAAAGATGAGTATGTTGGTTACAAATTCGGAATTAGAGTTACTCCTATGTGTTCGTGGAGTTGTTGTACCAAATAAAGCTAAAGATGAGTATGTGGGTTACAAATTCGCTAACTGTAGTTACACCTCAGTGTTCGTGGAGTTGTAGTACCAAATAACGCTAAAAATGAGTATGGTGGTTACAAATTCGGTAACTAGAGTTACTCCTATGTGTTCGTGGAGTTGTTGTACCAATTAACGCTAAAGATGAGTATGGGGTTACACATTCGTTAACTAGAGTTACACCTAGGTGTTCATGGAGTAGTTGCACCAACTAAGGCTAAAGATGAGTATGATGATTATAAATTCGGTAACTATAGTTACACCTAGGTGTTTATGGAGTAGTTGTACCAAGAAGGCTAAAGATGAATATGGTGGTTATAAATTCGGTAACTATAGTTACCGAATTTATAACCATCATACTCATCTTTAGCCTTATATTGTACAACTACTCCATAAAACACCTAGG
>NW_013819591.1:0-484 GCF_000517525.1 Limulus polyphemus
CAACTCCACGAATACCTAAGTGTAACTCTAGTTACCGAATTTATAACCACCATACTCATCTTTAGCTTTACTTGGCACAACTACTCCATTAACACCTAGGTGTAACTCTAGTTACTGAATGTGTAACCCATTCTCATCTTTAGCGTTATTTGGTACAACAACTCCACGAACACCTAAGTGTAGCTCTAGTTCCCTAATTTATAACCACCATACTCATCTTTAGCCTTACTTGGCACAACAACTCCACGAACACCTAGGTGTAACTGTAGTTTCCGAATTTGTAACCAACATACTCATCTTTAGCGTGATTTGGTTCAACAACTCCACGAATACCTAGGTGTAACTCTAGTTACCGAATTTATAACCACCATACTCATCGTTAGCGTTATTTGGTACAACAACTCCAACGAACACCTAGGTGTAACTCTAGTTACCGAATTTATAACCACCATACTCATCTTTAGCCTTTACTTGGCACAACTAC
>NW_013819592.1:0-464 GCF_000517525.1 Limulus polyphemus
AAAGATGAGTATGATGTTATAAATTCTGTAACCATATTTACATCTAGGTGTTCATGGAGTAGTTGTGCCAAGTAAGGCTAAAGATGAGTATGTTGGTTATAAATTCTGTAACTAGAGTTACACCTAGGTATTCGTCGAGTTGTTGTACCAAATAACGCTAAAGATGATAACGGTGGTTATAAGTTCGGGTAACCAGAGTTACAGCTAGGTGTTCGTGGAGTTGTTGTACCAAATAACGCTAAAGATGAGTATGGGGTTACACATTCGGTAACTAGAGTTACACCCAGGTGTTCATGGAGTAGTTTTACCAAGTATAGCTAAAGATGAGTATGGTGGTTATAAATTCGGAAACTACAGTTACACCTAAGTATTTATGGAGTAGTTGCACCAAGTAAGGCTAAATATGAGTATGGTGGTTATAAATTCGGTAACTAGAGTTACACCAAGGTGTTCGTGGAGTTGTT
>NW_013819593.1:0-218 GCF_000517525.1 Limulus polyphemus
GTACGACTGAAAATTTGCAAAATCAAGGTTAGTTGTGAGAAACACGTAGAACGTACACTTGTTTCCAAATATAACTAACCGTTCTAACCGTTCTAAGTTTTCAAATTTCCAACCGTCAAGAACATGAGATTAGATTTAAAAATTCTGATAAGGCTGTTCGTAATATACCATTGCAGATCCATCAAGAATCGTTTTTCGGGTATTTATAAAACTTGTGG
>NW_013819594.1:0-466 GCF_000517525.1 Limulus polyphemus
TGTAAACCTGATATTTGCATAAGGTATGTAGATGACACATTCTTGGTGTGGAAATATGGTATAAGGCATTAACAGAGTTTGCTTACTATTTGAACAGTATTGAACCATCTATACAATTTACGTTTGAAATTGAGAAAAATAATACTTTGCCTTTTCTAGATGTATTGATGAAAAGAATGTACAAGGTAATTTAGAAACATCAGTTTACCGGAAGCCTTTTTCTGTTCTTATGCCCCCACACCAAGAATCATGTCATACTAAGTCACAAAAAATGTCTGCATTTTATAGTTATGTTAACAGAGCTTTGAAGATATGTGCTAACCAAAATGATTTAAAAAACGAATTGTTATTAATTAAATATATAACAGTCGAAAGAGGTTTTAACCCAGATCTTATAGATAGAGCAATTAAGAAATTCACTAATACTATAATAATTGATCAAGTTAGTACTTTAAAACCTAGTTAT
>NW_013819595.1:0-467 GCF_000517525.1 Limulus polyphemus
CATGATAACAAACTTTGATTCAAAGTTCAACATAAAATCTGCTAAAATATAGGTTGTTTTCTCTTTTCCAATAGAGATATGTATGAGATTTTTACAAGTGAATATTAAACCATGAGTTAAATTACGCTGCTTTATCTGTAAAGTTTGGAAATAAGGAGTCGTTTTATTGTCACAGAGATAGAAATGTACTAGTGATACAAATCATAAAAAATACAAGGAACCGAGATGTTGAAATACAGTAAAAGCAAATACATCTTATTCCTTGAATAACAACACTTGATTCTGACTTATCTTACCTATGAATGAAAGAGTCGCTGTTACACAAAACGTAGCAAACCATCCTAAAGAAGAAGCAATACGATGGAGAACTAAAGGCCGGAGAAAGAAACAAGTTGTCTGGAATAAAAGGTATTGAATTATCAGTTAAAACTCGAACGGTTTACCTTATGTATTGTAGCAAGCTATCA
>NW_013819596.1:0-466 GCF_000517525.1 Limulus polyphemus
TTTACAGTACACAGTATTGTGAAATCTTGTGTCTTCTTATTGACAGTACACATTATTGATAAATCCTGTATCTTCTTATTGACAGGACACAGTATTGTTATATCTTGTGTATTCTTATTGACAGTACACATTATTGATAAATCTGTATCTTCTTATTGACAGGACATAGTATTGTTAAATCTTGTGGCTTGTTATTGATAGTACACAGTATCATTAAATGTTATAACTTGTTATGATAGTACACAGTATCGTTAAATCTTCTGTCTTCTTATTGACAGTACACATTATTGATAAATCCTTTATCTTCTTATTGACAGGACACAGTATTGATAAATCCTGTATCTTCTTAATGACAGGACACAGTATTGTTAAATCTTGTGTATTCTTATTGACAGTACACAGTATTGATAAATCCTTTATATTCTTATTGACAGGACACATTATTGTTAAATATTGTATCTTCTTA
>NW_013819597.1:0-466 GCF_000517525.1 Limulus polyphemus
CACGTGACTGGTGTGGCGCCCTCTAGTTTCTAGAACTATCTTGTTCCTTCATGAATGTTCTAGTATTTACTAGATAGGGTAGTCTGGTATATATAAGAGGGGGACAACGTGACGCGGTAAGGTAATGTGTGTGTAGACAGTGAGTAATTGAACTGCAGTCACAGGGTATTGTTGAAGTTAACGTTCGTTCGTGATACTGTTTGTTTTAACGCGAATATTGAGATTAAGTGTATCACAGAGTTATATTCAGAAAGAATAAACCAGTTTTATTAAGTAAATACTTGTGTCGCTAAAGTTTCGTCGGAACGAAGTTACGGGAAGTTAATTAACAAACGGAGACGTAACAATATGTTCATACTGTCTACAACAGTCGTATGTATGATCATACTGTCTACAACAGTCGTATGTATGTTCATACTGTCTATAACAGTTGTATACATGTTCATACTGTCCATAACAGTTTTAC
>NW_013819598.1:0-466 GCF_000517525.1 Limulus polyphemus
AAGCTATATCCAGATACTAGTCAATCAAATATAACGAAGCTATATCTAGATACTAGTCATTCAAATCTAACGAAGCTATATCTTGATACTAGTCAATCAAATTTAACGAAGCTATATCTAGATACTAGTCAATCAAATCTAACGAAGCTATATCTAGATACTAGTCAATCAAATCTAACGAAGCTATATCTAGATACTAGTCAATCAAACTTAACGAAGCTATATCCAGATACTTGTTAATCAAATTTAACTAAGCTATATCCAGATACTAGTCATTCAAATCTAACGAAGCTATATCTAGATACTAGTCAATCAAACTTAACGAAGCTATATCCAGATACTTGTCAATCAAATTTAACTAAGCTATATCTAGATACTAGTCAATCAAATATAACGAAGCTATATCTA
This sequence comes from Limulus polyphemus, assembly GCF_000517525.1. Classification (NCBI taxonomy): domain Eukaryota; kingdom Metazoa; phylum Arthropoda; class Merostomata; order Xiphosura; family Limulidae; genus Limulus; species Limulus polyphemus. Next base: position 409 of record NW_013819598.1, read on the forward strand.
GATACTAGTCAATCAAATTAACGAAGCTGTATCCAGATACTAGTCAATCAAATTAACG
>NW_013819599.1:0-466 GCF_000517525.1 Limulus polyphemus
ATTTAGTAAATATCCATCAAAAGGAGCTGAGGTAGTGATAAAAAACGTCAAAACGACCATAAAAACCGCATAATACAAAACTGAAAATTTGTATGTATCCCTACAATGAACCTCCATACCAATTTTGGTGAAGATCCATCATCACCCTGCAAAGTAGTTACATGGACATACAACAGACAGTACTTTATACTTATATAGGGTACTGTACAGCCACAATAGTGTTGTTTTACTGTTATTGTACACCAACAAATTTATTACTCTATTCTAACTATAAAATAATAAAGTTATTATTTTACAGCCATGACGTTGTTTTATGGCTACTAAAAAATCTGCCCCCCCCCCCAGTAGCACAGCGGTATGTCTGCGGACTTACAACGCTAGAATCCGGGTTTTGATACTCGTGGTGGGCAGAGCACAGATAGCCCATTGTGCAACTTTGTGCTTAATTACAAACAAACTAAAAAAT
>NW_013819600.1:0-465 GCF_000517525.1 Limulus polyphemus
AAAGAATAAACCAGTTTTATTAAGTAAGGACTTGTATCGCTAAAGTTTCGTCGGAACGAAGTTACGGAAAGTTAATTAACAAACGGAGATGTAACAATATTATTTTGTAACAAGTGGACTGTGTCCTGTTTGTTTACTGTTGAAAATTATTGCCAACAAGTTACAGGCACCTACTATACAGAATCTGCCCACATAAAAACTTGATTGTGTAAAATTTGCAATGAATGTCAATAATATTTGTTTGAAAATTAACTTGCTGTATAAATCTAAATATTGCTTCTATTGAAATTACTATTCTATACAAACTCATAGTTGATTGATCAAGCAACTTAATATTTTCCAAAATGTTATTATGCAAGTCTTATTTTAACAATATGTGATAAAATCTTACGTTGCAACTCTGAACATGACATTAAATCTAACTCTAAAATTTATTTTAGCATAATTAAACAAACCTTTTTAACA
>NW_013819601.1:0-517 GCF_000517525.1 Limulus polyphemus
TTTCTTTGTGTTTGTTGATTGTGTTCTGCAGGTGGGTTAGTAGTTCCGTATTCAGTATCTTTTTGCCAACTGTCAAAATAAAAGGTTTTTACATATATTTCTTAATAGTATAAATATGTTGTTGTGAAGCTTAGGATTCTTCTACAGTAGGTGTCTGTGACTTATTTGCAATAAATTCAATGATAAATAAACAGCACGCATTTCACTTGCCAAAGTTTTCCTTGGCCTGTAACTTTATTCTTTTTTGCTATTATCTGTCTGCTGTTTCTGCTCATCTCACACTATTTATATCTTTATCACTTAATCGTCTGCCCACCTTCTATATTCTGGATGTCAATGTATTGCATGTAATGTCTAATAATCTCAACATCAATGAATTATTAACAATACTTCTTACAATCATCTACTTTTAACTCTTATAACAGAAACTAAACAATAATAAAATAATTCACTCACAAAAATAAATTAATCAATAATATCTAAACTAGTCTTTTATATCATAACATAAACCTCTCTT
>NW_013819602.1:0-1712 GCF_000517525.1 Limulus polyphemus
AACATTACATCATAAGGTCAAAAAAAACCCTGTATTTATTTATTATATAAAATACAGTTGTAATTACAACAATTTGTCATTTTACATTACATCATAATGTAATAAAGACCCCGTGAATGCACTTCATATATAAAATTCAGTTATAATTACAACAGCATGCCGAACTTCAGTACATCTTAAGGTCATAAAGACCCCGTATATTCACTTTTTGTATAAAATTCAGTAATAATTACAACAGCATTCCAAACATCAAAACATCATAAGGTCATAAAGACAACGTGTTATCACTTTTTATATAAAATACTGTTATAATTACAATAGCATGCCAAACTTCAGTAAATCATATGGTCATAAAGACCCCGTTAACTAGCTTTTTTTATAAAATACTGTTGATGTTTGGAATGCTGTTGTAATTATTATATAACAAGTGAATACACGGGGTCTTCATGACCTTATGATGTATTGAAGTTTGGCTTGCTGTTGTAATTACAACTTTATTTTATATAATAATTGAATACACGGGGTTTTTATGACCTTATGATGTAATATACTATGACATGCTATTCTAATATAACAGTATTTTATATAAAAATGCATACAAGGGGTCTTTATTACCATACGATGTATTGAAGTTTGGAATGCTGTGTTAATTATAACTGAATTTTATATAAAAAGTGATAACACGTTGTCTTTATGACCTTATGATGTATTAAAATACTATTATATTACAATAGCTTTTCAAACTACAATACTTCACAAAGTCATAAAAACCCCTTGCATTCACTTTTTATATAAAATACTGTTATATTACAACAGCATGTCATAGTACATTACATCATAAGGTAATTAAGACCCCATGTATTCACTTGATATATAAAATTCTAGTTATAATTACAACAGCATGCCAAACTTCAATATATCATAAGGACATGAAGACCCCGTGTATTCACTTGTTATATAAAATACAGTTATGATTACAATTGCATTCCAAACATCAATACGTCATAAGGTCATAAAGACCACGTGATATTAACTTGTTATATAAAATACTGTTATAATTACAACAGAATGCAAAACTTCAATACATCATAGGGCAATAAAGACACCGTATATTAACTTGTTATACAAAATACAATTGTAATTACAACAACTTGTCATAGTACTTTACATCATAAGGGTATTCGCTTGTTATATAATGTACAGTTATTATTACAACAACATGTCTTGCACATTACATCATAAGGTTATTAATACCCCGTGTATTCATTTGTTATATAAAATACAGTTATAATTACAACAGCATATCATTGTAAAATACATCATAAGGTCATAAAGACCCCGTATTCGCTTGTTATATAATGTACAGTTATTATTACAACAACATGTCTTGCACATTACATCATAAGGTTATTAATACCCCGTGTATTCATTTGTTATATAAAATACAGTTATAATTACAACAGCATATCATTGTAAAATACATCATAAGGTCATAAAGACCCCGTGTATTCACTTGTTATATAAAATACTGTTATAATTATATCATCATATCATTTTGCAATACATAATAACGTCCTAAGGACACCGTGTATTCACTTTTTATATAAAATAAAGTTATAATTACAACAGCATGTCATAGTACATTACATAATAAGGTCTGAAAGACACCGTTTCTTCACTTGTTATATAAAATACAGTTATAGTTACAACAG
>NW_013819603.1:0-465 GCF_000517525.1 Limulus polyphemus
TTTTGGGCGTTTAATATTCGCAGAGAGAATCCATTTTTCATCACCGGTGACAGTTCTGTCCAAAAATGGTTCACGCGCATTATGCACCAAAAGAGACGAAGCAACGTTCACACGTTGGAAACGATGATCATCGGGGAGTTCGTGAGGCACCCAAACACCTTCTTTATGGAGTTTTCCCATATTCCTTAAATGTTTACGTATTGTTTCATGAGAGACATGCTATTTCAGAGCCATTTCACGAGTGTGTTGCCTTGGGTTAGACTCAATAAGCGCCTTCAGAACATCAATATAAATTCCAACATGTCGGCCCCTGCCATCACAATTTTTAAGGCTATAGTCACCTGAACGAAATTTGCTAAACCATCGTTGACACTTACAAACGTTCAAAACATTTCCATAAACTTCTTTGATGTTCTTTGTGACTACAGGGGCGCTGTTTCCCTTCTTGTATTCAAACAGCATTAC
>NW_013819604.1:0-466 GCF_000517525.1 Limulus polyphemus
TTAGAATCCGGGTTTCGATACCTGTGCTGGGCAGAGCACAGATAGCCCATTGTGTAGCTTTGTGCTTAATTACAAACAAATAAACAAGCTATTTACATTCGCGAACTGAACTATGCATGTTTTATTTTGTAGTTCTTTGAATCGTTTTGTTTATCTATATTGCTGGAATGATAAAATAAAGATAATAAAGATAATATAAATACGAATATATATTTCACTTACTTTTATTAACGTAATTTATATCTGCTATTATAATTGCAATAAGGCCCGGCAATCTGAGGGTCGCGGGTTCGAATCCCCCTCATACCAAACATGCTTGCCCTTTCAGCCGTGAAGGCGTTATTATGTGACGGTCAATCCCACTATTCGTTAGTAAAAGAGTAGCCCAAGAGTTGGCGGTGATGGCTATCTGCCTTCCCTCTAGTCTTACACTGCTAAATTAGGGACGGCTTACTCAAATATCCGT
>NW_013819605.1:0-464 GCF_000517525.1 Limulus polyphemus
GTCAATAAGAAGACACAAGATTTAACGATACTGTGTACTGTCAATAAGAAGACACAAAATTTAACAATACTGTGTACTGTCAATAAGAAGACCCAAGATTTAAATATACTGTGGACTGTCAATAAGAAGACACAAGATTTAACAATACTGTGTCTTTCAATAAGAAGACACAAGATTTAACGATACTGTGTACTGTCAATAAGAAGACACAATATTTAACGATACTGTGTAATGTCAATTAGAAGACACAAGATTTAACGATACTGTGTAAAGTCAATTAGAAAACACAAGATTTAACGATACTGTGTACTGTCAATAAGAAGACACAAGATTTAACGATACTGTGTACTGCCAATAAGAAGACACAAGATTTAACGATACTGTGTACTTTCAATAAGAAGACACAAGATTTAACAACATTGTGTACTGTCAATAAGAAGACACAATATTTAACGATACTGTGT
>NW_013819606.1:0-742 GCF_000517525.1 Limulus polyphemus
ACGATACTGTGTACTGTCAATAAGAAGACACAAAATTTAACGATACTGTGTACTGTCAATAAGAAGACACAAAATTTAACGATACTGTGTACTGTCAATAAGAAGAAAAAAGATTTAACGATACTGTGTACTTTCAATAAGAAGACACAAGATTTAACAATACTGTGTACTGTCAATAAGAAGACGCAAGATTTAACGATACTGTGTACTGTCAATAAGAAGACACAAGAGTTAACGTTATTGTGTACTGTCAATAAGTAGACACAAGATTTAACGATACTGTGTACTGTCAATTAGAAGACACAAGATTTAACTATACTGTGTACTGTCAATAAGAAGACACAAGATTTAACGATACTGTGTACTGTCAATAAGAAGACACGATATTTAACGATACTGTGTATATTTTCAATAAGAAGACACAAAATTTAACAATACTGTATACTATCAATAAGAAGATACACCATATAGCAATACTGTGTACTATCAATAAAAGACACAAGATTTAACGACACTGTGTACTCTCAATAAGAAGACACAAGATTTAACGATACTGTGTACTGTCAATAAGTAGACACAATATTTAACGATACTGTGTACTGTCAATAAGAAGACACAAGATTTAACGATACTGTGTACTGTCAAAAGAAGACACAAGATTTAACGATACTGTGTACTATCAATAAGAAACACAAGATTTAACGATACTGTGTACTGTCAATAAGTAGACACAAGATTTACG
>NW_013819607.1:0-466 GCF_000517525.1 Limulus polyphemus
AATATGGTGGTTATAAATTCGGTAACTAGAGTTACACCTAGGTATTCGTAGAGTTGTTGTACCAAATAACGCTACATATGAGTATGGGGGTTATTAATTCGGTAACTAGAGTTACAACTAGGTGTTCATGGAGTAGTTGTAACAAGTAAGGCTAAAGATGAGTATGGTGGTTATAAATTCTGTAACTAAAGTTACACCTAAGTGTTGATGGAGTAGTTATACCAAGTAAGGCTAAAGATGAGTATGGTGATTATAAATTCGGTAACTAGAGTTATACCTAGGTGTTTATGGAGTAGTTGTACCAAGTAACGCTAAAAATGAGTATGGTGGTTATAAATTCGGTAACTAGTGTTACACCTAGGTGTTCGTGGAATTGTTGTACCAAATAATGCTAAAGACGAGTATGTTGGATACAAATTTGGTAACTAGAGTTACACATAGGTGTTCGTGGAGTTGTTGTACCAAA
>NW_013819608.1:0-628 GCF_000517525.1 Limulus polyphemus
ATTCTAATGTACACAAGTAATTATAATGTACACAAGTAATTCTAATGTGTGCAAGTGATTCTAATGTACAGAAGTGATTCTAATGTACACAAGTAATTCTAATGTACACAAGTGATTCTAATGTACACAAGTGATTCTAATGTACACAAGTAATTCTAATGTATACAAGTGATTCTAATGTACACAAGTGATTCTAATGTACACAAGTAATTCTAATGTACACAAGTAATTCTAATGTACACAAGTGTTCTAATGTACACAAGTGATTCTAATGTACACAAGTGATTCTAATGTACACAAGTAATTGTAATGTACACAAGTAATTCTAATGTGTGCAAGTGATTCTAATGTACAGAAGTGATTCTAATGTACACAAGTGATTCTAATGTACACAAGTAATTCTAATGTATACAAGTGATTCTAATGTACACAAGTGATTCTAATGTACACAAGTAATTCTAATGTAGTGTACATTAGAATCACTTGTATACATTAGAATCACTTGTGTACATTAGAATCACTTGTACACATTAGAATCACTTCTGTACATTAGAATCACTTGTGTACATTAGAATCACTTGTGTACATTAGAAAAGTGATTCTAATGTACACAAGTGATTCTAATGTA
>NW_013819609.1:0-1422 GCF_000517525.1 Limulus polyphemus
GTTACTACTTCTACTATAAAAGAGTTAACTTAACTTTACTATAAACTGTAAAACTGACAAATCAAACCAAAATAAAGTAGTTACTACTTCTACTATAAAACAGTTACCTTAACTTTACTATAAACTGTAAAACTGACAAATCAAACCAAAATAAAGTACAGTTACTACTTCTACTAGAAAAGAGTTAACTTAACTTTACTATAAACTGTAAAACTGACAAATCAAGTCAAAATAAAGTAGTTACTACTTCTACTATAAACAGTTACCTTAACTTTACTATAAACTGTAAAACTTACAAATCAAATCAAAATAAAGTACAGTTACTACTTCTACTATAAAACAGTTACCTTAACTTTACTATAAACTGTAAAACTGACAAATGAAACCAAAATAAAGTACAGTTACTAGTTCTACTATAAAACAGTTACCTTAACTTTACTATAAACTGTAAAACTTACAAATCAAATCAAAATAAAGTAGTTACTACTTCTACTAGAAAACAGTTACCTTAACTTTACTATAAACTGTAAAACAGACAAATCAAACCCAAATAAAGTTACTACTTCTACTAGAATACAGTTACCTTAACTTTACTCTAAACTCTAAAACTGACAAATCAAACCAAAATTAAGTACAGATACTACTTCTACTATAAAACAGTTACCTTAACTATACTATAAACTGTAAAACTGACAAATCAAACCAAAATAAAGTAGTTACTACTTCTACTATAAAACAGTTACCTTAACTTTACTATAAACTGTAAAACTGACAAATCAAATCAAAATAAAGTAGTTACTACTTTTACTATAAAACAGTTACCTTAACTTTAGTATAAACTGTAAAACTGACAAATCCAACCAAAATAAAGTAGTTACTACTTCTACTAGAAAACAGTTACGTTAACTTTACTATAAACTGTAAAACTGACAAATCAAACCAAAATAAAGTAGTTACTACTTTTACTATAAAACAGTTACCTTAACTTTACTATAAACTGTAAAACTGACAAATCAAACCAAAATAAAGTTACTACTTCTACTAGAAAACAGTTACCTTAACTTTACTATAAACTGTAAAACTGACAAATCAAACCAAAATAAAGTAGTTACTACTTCTACTATAAAATGTTTTACAGTTTATAGTAAAGTTAAGGTAACTGTTTTATAGTAGAAGTAGTAACTGTACTTTATTTTGGTTGGATTTGTCTGTTTTACAGTTTATAGTAAAGTTAAGGTAACTGTTTTATAGTAGAAGTAGTAACTACTTTATTTTGGTTTGATTTGTCAGTTTTACAGTTTATAGTAAAGTTAAGTTAACTCTTTTATAGTAGAAGTAGTAACTACTTTATTTTGGTTTGATTTGTCAGTTTTACAGTTTATAGTAAAGTTAAGGTAACTGACAAATCAACCAAATAAAGTA
>NW_013819610.1:0-465 GCF_000517525.1 Limulus polyphemus
CTGTTTGCGTCATTTTGTGACCGTCTTTTATATACAAGGCTAACACATATCTAGTAAACGCTAGAGCATTCATGAAGGAACAGATATTTCTAGAAACAGGTGGCGTGATACTAGTCATGTGACCTCGCTGACGCAACACTGCCCCTCCTTAGTATTGTTCGTCCCGAACAATAGTCACTTACAATAAACCAATAACAATTAACAATAACTTAATTAAATGTACAGAATTACAAACACAAAATTACAATTCAACAAAGTCTCTTAATTTTATGGGACGTATCTTCTTCTGTACTGGTCTCCGTCTTGTTGTCTTCTGCTTCAAGTGGGGTTCATCTGCTTCATCATCTGCTTCTCCCATGGAGAAGACAACTTAAGAGACTTCCCTTTGGTCTTCCTGGGATTATACAACAACATCTCGTCTCCTGGTTCAAAGCTGACTTCAGTAGATCTCTTATCATAAGTTAA
>NW_013819611.1:0-465 GCF_000517525.1 Limulus polyphemus
ATGTTCTTAATTCTACAAGGAAATATAAAAAAAATCCTGAAGTTCCACTAGTGTGACCCTCGTGACACATTTTGTCTCAGCATGTCATCATCCCTATTTTATCCATCACCCCTCAAAAATGTACAAAATTAAAGGTAAAATACTCTATAAAATCGTTATTACTCAAACAAACCATAATTTGGTTACAGAGCTATCAAATAGAAAATCAGACCCTTCCTGCCACACCCTCTCTTTCACAATTCATTGATAGTTCTCTCTTGCATTTCATTATATATTACCTATAACCAATAGAAAGTCAAGTTTTTCATCTATCAAATGATGTATTGTATAACTTTGTATTCTGAACAGATTATCTTTAATTTCACTCAGATTAGCAACACTGTTCTCATGGGAAAGTTAACGACTAGCTTGGATGAATTGTAACAGCTCTTGTCACATAGTTAGAAAGCCAGAAAAATTCTGAGA
>NW_013819612.1:0-466 GCF_000517525.1 Limulus polyphemus
GAAGTTGTGTTTGTAAGTTATTGATGTGAGGCTATGGATATTTCTAGAATGCCTCAGTGAGATATATAAATAGCCTCAACCAGACAGGAGACCATAGAGCGGGAAGAGAGCCAAAAGGAAAGCCGAGTGAAAGAGAGTTTCAGTCATAGAAAGATTAGAAAACGTCGTAGGAGTGAATAGCCTAATAGTTAATATGTCAAAGTGAGATTAACAGTTTTCTGACATTTTAGAAGAATAATTTGTTTCATCAAAGGGTGTTCTAAAGCAATTGAACCTGTATGCGTGGACTTTGACAAAATGCAGACGATTATTTGGAAGTAGGCCTATATGCGAAGAGCAGACGTTTATTAAAAGTAGGCCTAAATATGAAAAATCAGAATATTATCGGAAGTTCAGGATACAATTGCGGTAACTCGATGACAGCGTAAGTGAATTATACACTGATACTGTTGTAATAGAAAAGAGA
>NW_013819613.1:0-463 GCF_000517525.1 Limulus polyphemus
CTCTCTAAACTAGGGACATGAAAAATAACACGCGTTTCTCTATGCTCTATAAGCTAGGGACATGAAAGATAACACGCGTTTCTTTGCTCTCTAAGCTAGGGACATGAAAAATAACACACGTTTCCCTATACTCTCTAAGCTAGGGACATGAAAAAATAACACACGTTTCTCTATGCTCTATTAGCTAGGGACATGAAAAATAACACACGTTTCTCTATGCTCTAGAAGCTAGGGACATGAAAAATAACACGCGTTTCTCAATGCTCTATAAGCTAGAGACATGAAAAATAACACGCGTTTCTCTATGCTCTATAAGCTATGGACATTAAAAATAACACACGTTTCTCTATGCTCTATAAGCTAGGGACATGAAAAATAACGCGTTTCTCTATGCTCTATAAGCAAGGGACATGAAAAAATACACACGTTTCTCTATGCTCTATAAGCTAGGGACATAAAAAAT
>NW_013819614.1:0-2408 GCF_000517525.1 Limulus polyphemus
CCACGAACACCTAGGTGTAGCTCTAGTTACTGAATTTATAACCACCATACTCATCTTTAGCCTTACTTGGTACAACTACTCCATAAACACCTATGTGTAGCTCTTTTACAGAATTTTTAACGACCATACTCATCTTTAGGGTTATTTGGTACAACAACTCCAAGAACACCTAATTGTAACTCTAGTTACCGAATTTATAAATACAATTCTCATCTTCAGCCTTACTTGGGACAACTACTCCATGAACACCTAGGTGTATCTCTACTTTCCGAATTTATAACCACCATACTCATCTTTAGCCTTACATGGTACAACTAGTCCATGAACACTTAGGTTTAACTCTAGTTTCGGAATTTATAACCACCATATTCATTTTTATCCTTAATTGGTACAACACTCCATTAACACCTAGGTGTAACTCTAGTTACCGAATTTATAACCACTATACTCATATTTAGCCTTATTTGGTACAACTACTCCATTACGTGTTCGTGGAGTTGTTGTACCAAATAACGCTAAAGATGAGTATGGGGGTTACACATTCGGTAACTAGAGTTACACTTATTTGTTCATGGAGTACTTGTACAAAGTAAGGCTAAAGATGAGTATGGTGGTTATAAATTTGGTAACTATAGTTACACCAAGGGTTTCATGGAGTAGTTGTACCAAGTAAGGCTAAAGATGAATATGGTGATTATAAATTCGGTAACTAGAGTTACACCTAAGTGTTCATGGAGCAGTTGTACCAAGTAAGGCTAAAGATGAGTATGGTGGTTAAAAATTCTTTAACTAGAGTTACAACTAGGTTTCATGGAGTAGTTGTACCAAGTAAGGCTAAAGATGAGTATGGTGGTTATAAATTCGGTAACTAGAGTTACACTTAAGTGTTCGGTGTAACTCTAGTTATAGAATTTAAAACCACCATACTCATCTTTAGCCTTATTTGGTACAACTACTCCATGAAACCTAGGTATAACTCTACTTAAAAAATTTATAACCACCATATTCATCTCCAGCTTTACTTGGTACAACTACTCCATGAAACCTAGGTGTAACTCTAGTTACAGAATTTATAACCACCATATTCATCTTCAGCATTACATGGTACAACTACTCCATGAACACTTAGGTGTAACTCTAGTTACAAAATTTATAACCACCATACTCATCTTTAGCCTTACTTCGTACAAATACTCCATGAATACTTAAGTGTAACTCTAGTTACCGAATTTATAACCACCATACTCATCTTTGTACCAAGTAAGGCTACAGATGAGTATGGTGGTTATAAACTCGGTAACTAGAGTTACACTTAAGTATTCATGGAGTAGTTGTACGAAGTAAGGCTACAACTCCACGAACACCTAGGTGTAACTCTAGTTATAGAATTTATATCCACCATAATCATCTTTAGCCTTACTTGGTACAACTACTCCATATGTACTAGTTGTACCAAGTAAGGCTAAAGATGAGTATGGTGGTTATGAATTCGATAACTAGTGTTACACCTAAGTGTTCATGGAGTAGTTGTTCCAAGTAAGGCTAAAGATGAATATGGTGGTTATAAATTCGGTAACTAGAGTTACACCTAAGTGTTCATGGAGTAGTTGTACCAAGAAAGGCTAAAGATGACTATGGTGGTTAAAAATTCTGTAACTAGAGTTACACCTATTTGTTCGTGGAGTAGTTGTACCAAGTAAGGCTAAAGATGAGTATGGTGGTTATAAATTTGGTAACTATAGTTACACCAAGGGTTTCATGGAGTAGTTGTACCAAGTAAGGCTAAAGATGAGTATGGTGGTTATAAATTCGGAAACTAGAGTTACACCTAAGTGTTGAACACCTAGGTGTAACTATAGTTACCAAATTTATAACCACCATACTCATCTTCAGCCTTACTTGGTACAACTACTCCATAAATACCTAGGGTAACTATAGTTACATACCAAATAACGCTAAAGATGAGTATGGGGTTACACATTCTGTAACTAGAGTTATACCTATTTGTTCATGGACTAGTTGTACCAAGTAAGGCTAAAGATGAGTATGGTGGTTATAAATTTTTAACTAGAGTTACACCTAACGTGTTCGTGGAGTTGTTGCAGAATTTTTAACCACCATACTCATCTTTAGCCTTACTTGGTACAACTACTCCATGAACACTTAGGTGTAACTCTAGCTAACGAATTTATAACCACCATTTCATCTTTAGTCTTACTTGGTACAACTACTCCATGAAACCCTTGGTGTAACTCTACTTACAGAATTTATAACCAACATATTCATCTTCAGCTTTACTTGGTACAACTACTCCATGAAACCTAGTTGTAACTCTAGTTACAGAATTTTTAACCACCATACTCATCTTTAGCCTTACTTGGTACAACTACTCCATGAACACTTAGGTG
>NW_013819615.1:0-882 GCF_000517525.1 Limulus polyphemus
AGCCACTCTTCTATCCAATCAGCTAACTTATCCTCCACTCCTTTAGATATAAATTTGTTTTCAAGCCTTTTATGTGGTACCTTGTCAAATGCTTTCTGAAAATCCAGATACACAAAATCTACACCCTTACCCTCATCTACATAACCAGTAACCTTTTCAAAGAATGTCAAAATATTTGTAAGGCAAGATTTTACTTTAGTGAAACCATGTTGATTATCTAATAAAATTCTAAAATTTGTTAAATGGCTTTGCAAAACTTTTCCATCAACTGATGTAGGACTAATGGGCCAATTATTATCACCTCCTTTGAAAAGAGCTAACTTCTAATCCTTTAGCACCTTTCCACAGTTCAAGGACTTAGAAAAAAATAGTAGCAAGTGGCTCACATATCCAGTTCTTAACCTCCTTCAAAACCCTTGGGGAAATATTATCTGGCCCAGGAGCCTTATCGTTATTTTAACTCCCAAAGTCAAATACGACAATTGTATTAATTCTGAGCTTGTTAAGAAAACAAACTGAAGTTGATAGATGAAAATTAGCAATATTTCACATCTTGAACTTCTTCATTAGTAAAAACTGAAGAAAAAGCAGAATTTAATAACCCAGCCATCTCATAATCATCAGATACAAGCCTTCCTTTATCATCCCTCAAGGGTCCTGCCCCCATCCTAACATTTTGTTTAAAGAAATCCTCATTGTTAATTTTTACATTTTTCGACAATCTTTTTGATGTCCTAATTTCCTGTTTAACCAACTTTCTTGATCTTCTAAATCTCCTGTCATAACAGTCAATTTAAATTTCTAAAATTTATTATGTTTCTTTAATTTTATTTCTTATACTCTTTGTGAGCCACCCTGTTTTTTTTTTACTTGCAGCTACCC
>NW_013819616.1:0-466 GCF_000517525.1 Limulus polyphemus
ACATATGGTGTGAGCCCAGGCTATGTATTTGCCAAGATTGTAGTTGAATGAATCATAAGTGGACAGTATAGGTAGTAGGGGGCAGTCCTGTTTGTGTGGTTTAGGAATGCCATAGAGTTGTGGTGTGCGTGAATCATTTTTACGTAGATAAAAATAAAGATCGTCAGTAATGAAATTATCTTTTTTCATTTGTAATAAAGTTCTGTTTAATTGTTTTTCGTGTATGTTTGTAGGGTTGTTTGGGATGGCTTTGAATTTCTTTTTATCGGAAAGGATGTCTTTCATTTTGTCGATGTATTCTGAACTGTTCATGATGACAGTGGTGTTGCCTTTATCAGCTTATAGAATTTTAATGTTAGTGTCCTTTTTAAGATTATAAATTGATTTGATCTTGTTACTTGTGAGGTTACTTTTCAGTTCACGGGATTGGTTGACTATATTAATAGTCTCGTTTGAGAATTCTTCA
>NW_013819617.1:0-466 GCF_000517525.1 Limulus polyphemus
GTCTGAAGTAAGAGTGTTCACTATTCTTACACCAAGTGTGTTTGACTGAAGTAAGAGTGTTTACTATTCTTACATTAAGTGTGTTTGTCTGAAGTAGAGTATTCCGTATTCTTACACTAAGTGTGTTTGACTGAAGTAAGAGTGTTCACTATTCTTACACTAAGAGTGGTTGACTGAAGTAAGAGTATTCACTATTCTTACACTAAGTGTGTTTGTCTGAAGTAAGAGTGTTCACTATTCTTACACCAAGTGTGTTTGACTGAAGTAGAGTATTCCGTATTCTTACACTAAGTGTGTTTTTCTGAAGTAAGAGTATTCACTATTCTTACACTAAGTGTATTTGACTGAAGTAAGAGTGTTCACTATTCTTACACTAAGTGTGTTTGTCTGAAGTAAGAGTGTTCACTATTTTTACACTAAGTGTGTTTGACTGAAGTAAGAGTATTCACTATTTTTACACTAAGTG
>NW_013819618.1:0-466 GCF_000517525.1 Limulus polyphemus
TATTAAATCAGAGCAGGAGAAAGATCATGATTTGAAGCCAATAATTGATTTTCTAAAAGCAAGTGTTTTGCGCCCAGCTTGGGAGAAGGTGTCTAGTCTAAGCCCTGTGACAAAGAACTATTGGGCACAATGGGACTAGTTGAGGCTTGAAGATGGTATTCTTGTCCGGAGATGGGAAACTGCAGATGGGAAAGTGACGACCTGGCAAACGGTTATACCGAGAAAGTTTCGGGAAGTTGTGTTGCGTCAATCCCATGATACTGTAACAGGAGGACATCTCGGGGTTAAGAAAACATTGAGTCACCTACGACACAGATTTTACTTGATAGGTATGAGAAAAAAGGGGAAGAATGGTGCAGAACATGCAGTACATGTTGTGCTAAAAGGGGACTCAAGCATAAGGGACGTGCTCCAATGAAGTTATATCAAGTTGGTACATCAATGGAAAGAGTAGCCATCGACATTG
>NW_013819619.1:0-466 GCF_000517525.1 Limulus polyphemus
ACTGCACCTGCGATAAGGTGCAGTATATAGAGTATTTATTCTACACGAGGGGTAGGGTACAGTATGTAGAGTATTTACTGCACCAGGGACAGGTACAATATGTAGTGTAGTTACCCTACCAGGGTTAGGGTACACTATGTAGAGTATTTACTGCACCAGGGATAGGGTACACTATGTAGAGTATTTAATGCACCTGGTTAGGGTACAGTATGTTGAGTATTTACTGCACCTGGATAAGTTACAGTATGTACAGTATATACTGCACCAGGGATAGAGTACACTATGTAGAGTATTTATTGCATCAGGGATAGGGTACAGTATGTAGAGTATTTACTGTACCAGGGATAGGGTACACTATGTATAGTATTTACTACACCAGGTCTAGGGTACGCTATGTAGAGTATTTATTGCACCAGGGATAGGGTACAGTTTGTATAGTATTTACTGCACCAGAGATATAGTACAC
>NW_013819620.1:0-515 GCF_000517525.1 Limulus polyphemus
GACGTGTATACATTATCATTGAAAATTGTGACTTCTTATTGACAGTACACAGTATTGTTAAATCTTTTGTGTTCTTATTGATAGTACACAGTATCGTTAAATCTTGTGTCTTCTTATTCACAGTACACAGTATTGTTAAATCTTTTGTCTTCTTATTGGCAGAACACGGTATTGTTAAATATTATGTCTTGTTATTGACAGAACACAGTATTGTTAAATATTATGTCTTCTTATTGACAGTACACAGTATTGTTAAATGTTTTGTGTTCTTATTGATAGTACACAGTATTTATAAATATTGTGTCTTCTTATTGACAAAACACAATATTGTAAAATCGTGTGGCATCTTATAGACAGAACACAGTATTGTTAAATCTTGTAGCTTCTTATTGACAGTACACAGTATCGTTAAATCTTGTGTCTTCTTATTGACAGTACACAGTACCGTTAAATCTTGTGTCTTCTTATTGACAGTACACAGTATCGTTAAATCTTGTGTCTTCTTATTGACAGTA
>NW_013819621.1:0-466 GCF_000517525.1 Limulus polyphemus
CACCATCAAGTGCGTTCAAACTTGAAAACGTCTGCCGATTCGATGAAGTTAACTTATGATAAGAGATCTACAGAGGTCAGCTTTGTACCAGGAGACAAGGTATGGTTGTATAATCCCAGGAAGACCAAAGGGAAGTCTCCTAAGTTGTCTTCTCCATGGGAAGACCCATATGACATAGTGGATCGTCTCTCGGACGTGACTTTCCGGGTAAAATATGGTCGGCGAGGTGAGCCAAAAGTGGCGCATGCCAACAAGCTTTGGCGTTATCATGGTCCAGGACATTTCAGTTGTGATGAAGTGGACAACAGAACAAATGACGCTGCCGAAGACGTGCCACCTAAAGAAGCCACCGTCGAAGAAGAAACTCTACTCAGTTTTGAGAAGGGAAACGGTGAAGCTCTTGGTGAAGTTACTACCACTGATGTGACTGTTACCGATGATAGGACATTTCCTGATGAAGTAGATG
>NW_013819622.1:0-521 GCF_000517525.1 Limulus polyphemus
ACCGTGTAACACTAATAGTTTATTACGATGTAACACTAACAGTTTATTACCATGTAACACTAACAGTTTATTACCATGTAACACTGATAGGTTATTACCATGTAACACTAATAGTTTATTACCATGTAACACTAATAGTTTATTACCATGTAACACTGATAGGTTATTACCATGTAGCACTAACAGTTTATTACCATGTAACACTAACAGTTTATTACCATATAACACTGATAGGTTATTACCATGTAATACTAAAAGTTTATTACCATGTAACACTGATAGGTTATTACCATGTAACACTAATAGCTTATTACCATGTAACACTAACAGTTTATTACGATGTAACACTAACAGTTTATTACCATGTAACACTGATAGGTTATTACCATGTAACACTAATAGCTTATTACCATGTAACACTAACAGTTTATTACCATGTAACACTGATAGGTTATTACCATGTAACACTAACAGTTTATTACCATGTAACACTGATAGGTTATTAACATGTAACACTAACA
>NW_013819623.1:0-467 GCF_000517525.1 Limulus polyphemus
ACGATACACTTAATTTCAACAGTCGCTCTGTAACAACACTATAATTCACGTCTGACGTGGCCAACAATATTTTGTCCGCATACATTCAATTACCCATTACCTTCTGTTGTCCCGTCACGTTGTGACCGTCTTATATATATATATACAAAAATATCACTATATCTAGTAATCTCCCGACAATTCACGAAGGTTCGAGAGAAGGAGTGTCGTGATACTAGTCACGTGACCTCGCTGACGCAACAATACCTATCTTCTCATGGACCCCTCCGCGTCCCCAGTTTAAGAACTAATGTTCTAGACCAGTGGTGAGCAAGCCATTTTTGTGATGCCCCTTTCTATACAAGCGTTTTATTGTGTCCCCTTCATTTTCCCATGTTAACTGTTGTTACTATAGTACTTAATAGTAATAATATTTGTATGCCAGTTTTTATAATTCTGTATTTTTTAATTTGTACTTTCAAATACGA
>NW_013819624.1:0-465 GCF_000517525.1 Limulus polyphemus
GTTTATAATATAATTGAAGACAAAAAACAACAACAACAGTAAAATCGAAACTAACCGAAATTTTGATAAGAGATTGTGAAATAACTAGTGGGAATTTTGATAAAAAAATATCTATTTTGAAAGTCTTACATCAAGGGCATCTTTGTATTGAAATATGAAGAAAAACAATTTTTTCAAAAATTTTAGAAAAAACATGTGCTATAGCCTTTGGTTTTTCGTGAAAATATGAATTTTTGTGGAAAATGGAAAAAAGTGTTTTTTTGACGCAAAATAAATAGAAAAATATCCGATAGTGCTTATTTCGTCGGAAAACTCAAAATTGAAACATTATAGCACTGATGAAAAACATTATGTCACTATAAAAGCTAAAAAAAATTGAATTTTCACTAACCCAGAGTGAAAACAATCCAAAAGGTGGAGTTTATTTGATAAGAAGACGGCATGGCCTTTTATATGTTGGAATTT
>NW_013819625.1:0-575 GCF_000517525.1 Limulus polyphemus
AAAGAAAGGAAACAGGAAGAAAGTATCCAACAGTTGCAGGAAAGTCAACAACAGAGGCAAGAAGTACAAATGGAAAACATTAGTAAATTTAAAAGCGAATTAGATACGTTAAAGAAAGATTTATTGTCTGTTACACAATGAGGATACATTGACCATCGACTTAATCAGCCCCAGACAATGGCAAGCCCCTTACAGAGTCCGCAGCTAAACCCTAATGCAGACATATTCAGTCCCATTAGAAGTGACATCCCAGATGTGAATGTCAGTAATATGAGTGATCCAGTGCGAAGGAAGCCACAGGAAGTCGATGGGAAGGCACCGTGGGAAGCATATAGAGCACAATTTGAGCTACTGGCAGAGATGAATGAATGGACAGAGGAACAGAAAACTGTATATCTGGCAACGAGCTTGAAGGGACAACCACTGGAAATACTTGGATAGTTGACAGCAGCCGACAGACACAACTAAACTATAGAACACTGGTAGAGGCTCTAGAACTCAGGTACGGAACCCAAAACCAGTCAGAAGTCTACAGGGCTAGGTTTAGGACGAGAGTCCGTGCTAAAGGGGAGAGC
>NW_013819626.1:0-1102 GCF_000517525.1 Limulus polyphemus
AAATGACTAGTTCATCTTGACAATACTTGACAGCCAATGTTATGTTGTTGTTGGTACTGTAAGTTGTAAATGACTAGTTCATCTCGACAATACTTGACAGCCAATGTTGTTGTTGTTGTTACTGTAAATTGTAAATGACTAGTTCATCTCGACAATACTTGACAGCCAATGTTGTGTTGTTGTTGTTGTTACTGTAAGTTGTAAATGACTAGTTCATCTCGACAATACTTGACAGCCAATGTTGTGTTGTTGTTGTTACTGTAAGTTGTAAATGACTAGTTCATCTCGACAATACTTGACAGCCAATGTTGTGTTGTTGTTGTTACTGTAAGTTGTAAATGACTAGTTCATCTCGACAATACTTGACAGCCAATGTTATCATTGGCTGTCAAGTATTGTCGAGATGAACTAGTCATTTACAGCTTACAGTACCAAGAACAACATAACATTGGCTGTCAAGTACTGTCAAGATGAACTAGTCATTTACAACTTACAGTAACAACAACAACATAACACTGGCTGTCAAGTATTGTCAAGATGAACTAGTCATTTACAACTTACAGAACCAACAACAACATAACATTGGCTGTCAAGAATTGTCAAGATGAACTAGTCATTTACAACTTACAGTAATAACAACAACATAACACTGGCTGTCAAGTATTGTAGAGATGAACTAGTCATTTACAACTTACAGTAACAACAACAACAACATAACATTGGCTGTCAAGAACTGTCGAGATGAACTAGTCATTTACAAATTACAGTAACAACAACAACATAACATTGGCTGTCAAGTATTGTCGAGATGAACTAGTCATTTACAACTTACAGTAAAAACAACAATTTGCGTTGTTACAGTAAGTTGTAAATGACTAGTTCATCTTGACAATACTTGACAGCCAATGTTGTGTTGTTGTTGGTGCTGTAAGTTGTAAATGACTAGTTCATCTCAACAATACTTGACAGCCAATGTGTTGTTACTGTAAGTTGTAAATGACTAGTTCATCTTGACAATACTTGACAACCAATGTTGTGTTGTTGTTACTGTAAGTTGTAAATGACTAGTTCATCTTGACAATACTTGACAGCCAATGTTGTG
>NW_013819627.1:0-848 GCF_000517525.1 Limulus polyphemus
TCATAGACTACACATCATTAACTATCTAACTGTATCAAGTATTGACCCATACACTACATATCATTAACTATCTAACTGTATCAAGTATTGACTCATAGACTACACATCATTAATTATCTAACTGTATCAAGTATTGACTCATAGACTACACATCATTAATTATCTAACTGTATCAAGTATTGACTCATAGACTACATATCATTAACTATCTAACTGTATCAAGTATTGACCCATGGACTACACATCATTAACTATCTAACTGTATCAAGTATTGACCCATACACTACATATCATTAACTATCTAACTGTATCAAGTATTGACCCATACACTACACATCATTAATTATCTAACTGTATCAAGTATTGACTCATAGACTACACATCATTAACTATCTAACTGTATCAAGTATTGACTCATAGACTACACATCATTAATTATCTAACTGTATCAAGTACCGACCCATGGACTACACATCATTAACGTCAATACTTGATACAGTTAGATATGTAGTCCATGGCATCATTAACTATCTAACTGTATCAAGGTACCGACCCATGGACTACACATCATTAACTATCTAACTGTATCAAGTACCGACCCATGGACTACATATCATTAACTATCTAACTGTATCAAGTATTGACCCATACACTACACATCATTAATTATCTAACTGTATCAAGTATTGACCCATACACTACACATCATTAATTATCTAACTGTATCAAGTATTGACCCATGGACTACATATCATTAATTATCTAAATGTATCAAGTATTGACCCATGGACTACACATCATTAATTATCTAACTGTATCAAGTATTGACCCATAGGCTACACATCATT
>NW_013819628.1:0-466 GCF_000517525.1 Limulus polyphemus
AAAACGCAAATCACGCAACAAGTGATTTATCTGTGAATAATATTAAAACCAATAGATACGAGAAGAAAACAATGCTGTTATCATACATAGATAGGCAAAACACGTTAAAAGAAAGTAAGCTACGAATGACACGGAAATCAATAAATTCGAGTATAAACATTATTAAACAAACATTATACATAAACGGTAATTAACATGAAGAAACTGGAAGTTATATAAACGCTTAAAAAATTACATCAGTATAGAAACTTTTCAAAATGATATTGAAAATTGACAAACGGAGAGTTAATGGGAGAAAAACAAATAAACTAAAAATAATTAAAGAGAACAGACGACATGCGAATTAGTACTTCCAAATGAAGTAGTTGTTACAAGATGTATAACACACAATTGTATGTAAAGATAACTAACCTTGTCTTTATTCTAAGTTTTCAATTACCATATTCACAATAAAAACAGTTTATTG
>NW_013819629.1:0-466 GCF_000517525.1 Limulus polyphemus
AGAACCAGGTATAGATATTAAATCAGAGCAGGAGAAAGACCAAGATTTGAAGCCAATAATTGATTTTCTGCAAATAAGTGTTTTGCACCCTGCTTGGGAAAAGGTGTCTAGCTTAAGCCCTGTGACAAAGAACTATTGGGCACAATGGGACCAGTTGAAGCTTGAAGATGATATTCTTCTCTGGAGATGGGAAAGTGACGACCTTGCAAACGGTTATACCGAGAAATTTACGGGAAGTTGTGCTGCGTCAATCCCATGATAGTTTAACAGGAGGGCATCTCAGAGTTAAGAATACATTGAGTCACCTATGACAGAGATTTTACTGGATAGGTATGAGGCAAGATGTGGAAGAATGGTGCATGACCTGCAGTACATGTTGTGCCAAAAGGGGACCCAAGCATAAGGGACGTGCTCCAATGAAGTTATATCAAGTAGGCACACAAATGGAAAGAGTAGCCATTGACAT
>NW_013819630.1:0-465 GCF_000517525.1 Limulus polyphemus
GGTGAAATATTTAATTAAATTATCTCAAAATAAACCTTCATTTCGGTGCAATATTGAAATTAGCATAAGTTCTTCATAACCTCTGAATAGTGGGTGACCCAACGGGTCACGGGCGGTCTAGTTTCACTTAAGATTATATTTTAATATCTCCGTCTTGACCATTTTAGTTAGTGCGATAAAATCTAAGTAAAAGGACGTAGCTCTGGTAGTATTTATGTATGTGGAAAACGTATTTCAAACTACAATAAACAAGACCAGATAAAATAATATGCGAAGGTTTTCCTTATATAATGGTATTTAATCTTAAACCTGTGGTATATCATTTATCTTAAACTCTGTTAAACCTGTGGTATATCATTGATCTTAAACTCTGTTAAACCTGTGGTATATCATTCATCTTAAACTCTGTTAAACCTGTGGTATATCATTCATCTTAAACTCTGTTAAACCTGTGGTATATCATTC
>NW_013819631.1:0-466 GCF_000517525.1 Limulus polyphemus
CATGACATATATAGGAACAAACCATGACATATATAGGAACAAATCATTACATATATAGGAACAAACCATTACATGTATAAGAATAAACCATGACATATATAGGAACAAACCATGACATATATAGGAACAGACCATTACATGTATAAGAATAAACCATGACATATATAGGAACAAACCATGACATGTATAGGAACAAACTTGCGAGATGTTTAAGCTTGAAAATCGTCTTTAACTGTAAATCTTTAGTCCCTATAATCGTTTTGCTTAACTTGAAACTTCAATAAACGAGAGAGTTTGATATAAAACTACTGAATATACATTTTATAATTACATATTTCTATAACCAAAGAAATATTTTTACATTTTTGGTTGAAAATCTTTTTGTAACCTTAACTTAGAGTAATTACACGAAGTACAATGATGAGATGAAATGTCATTACTTGAAAAGTAAGGTTCAGTGTGTTCT
>NW_013819632.1:0-464 GCF_000517525.1 Limulus polyphemus
GCTACTAATCTCCACATCCATCTTACCTGTCTTCTGATATCAATGTCCACATCCATATTCGTGTTCTTCTGCTACTAATGTCCACAAACATCTTACCTGTCTTCTGATATCAATGTTCACATCCATATTCGTGTTCTTCTGTTACTAATCTCCATATCCATCTTACCTGTCTTATGATATCAATGTCCACATCCATATTCGTGTTCTTCTGCTACTAATGTCCACAAACATCTTACCTATCTTCTGATATCAATGTTCACATCCATATTCGTGTTCTTCTGCTATCAGTGTCCACATCGATCTTACCTGTTTTCTGCTACTAATGTCCACATCGATCTTACCTGTCTTCTGCTACTAATGTACACATCGATCTTACCTGTCTTCTGCTACTAATGTCCACATCCATATTCGTGTTCTTCTGCTACTAATGTCCACAAACATCTTACCTGTCTTCTGATATCAAT
>NW_013819633.1:0-465 GCF_000517525.1 Limulus polyphemus
CATTATCTTGTATTTATTATAATTAAACCCATCTAATATTTATTTGGCCAAATCACTAAATGTTCTAAATACTTTTGTAAATCAGCAGCATCCTCTTCACATCTATCAACACCCAAGACCTTAATATCATGAGCAAACTTAAGTAGTTTATTGACCATTCTTTCATCTACGTCATTGTTTTAAACCTAAAAGAGCAAAGGTCCTAAGACTGGGCCCTGAGGTACCCCACTTGTGACATTAATCCAGTCTGACTAAACTCAACTTGTAACAACCTTCTTCCATCCAGCCACTCTTCTATCCAATTTGCTAACTTATCCTTATGTTAGTACTCAGCCACGAACCTACTGCTAAATCTCGGACTACTTTTTTAGTACCGATTAGTATCTATTATCTGAAAAACTAACTATTTGATGTAAGTGAATATTTATTATTATTTCAAAATATGATAATAGATGGCAGGCCAGT
>NW_013819634.1:0-466 GCF_000517525.1 Limulus polyphemus
ACTGAAAGGGCGAGCATGTTTGGTGTGATGGGGATTCGAACCCGCGACCCTCAGATTGCGAGTCGAGCGCCCTAACCACCTGGCCACGCCGGGCACTGTAATATATATATGTTTGTACTTTAGAAAATATTTTTAATTTATCATTTCGTAATTGAATAACGCCAATGTTAACGGTAGGGAATTACTTCTGCGCCATCTACTTAGATCCGAGTTACATAAACCAAAAATTATCTGGAAATTATTAAATGTTTCGCATTGTAAAATATAAAACCCACGAAATATTTATTTTTCTAGACTTTGCGATATATATATTACGTGCATCATCTTATCCACAAACATCAATATATCGATTTCGCCAATAACTCAATTAATGGAGTAATTTTATTGGACTTGAAGTTTTCATGGACTACTCTTTCTTGGAGAGAAGAAGTGAATGAGGCTTCGCACTTTGTATTGAGAACTTCAT
>NW_013819635.1:0-466 GCF_000517525.1 Limulus polyphemus
TATCCAGTGGCTTCATGCTCTGCTGTTCTATAGGCCATCAACAGTAGATGAAGTAAGACATCCCAGTCATTTTGATGGTTATAACAAAACTTCAATTGTACTTTTCTACCATCCCATTAGACTGTGGGTGAAGTGGCATTGTCCTCGTCTTTCGTATGCCAAACAACTTGCAGCATTCATAGAACACAGCTGATTCAAAGTTACGGTCTTGATCAGAATACAGTTCATCTGACATACTAAACTTGAAGAAGAAATCACTAAGAGCCAAAGCTACAGTTGTAGCTTCCTGACTTGGTATTGCATATGTCTCAGGCCACTCGGTGAAATAATCCATCACTACACAAATGTACTTGTTTCTAGCACGAGTTTCGGGCAAAGGACCAGCAATGTCAATAACTACTCTTTCCATTGGTGTGCCAAATTGATATAACGTCATTGGAGCACGTCCCTTATGCTTGGGTCCCCC
>NW_013819636.1:0-466 GCF_000517525.1 Limulus polyphemus
TGAGTTAATTAACACGATTGCAGACTAAAGTCAACAGTGGGTCATAGAACGATAGTAGTTATTGGGGCCTATTTAATCCATTCGGACTTAAAAAACACATGTTGATATGTTGTAAATAGATGAGTTAATTAAGACATTGACTGCAGACTAAAGTCTACAGTGGGTCATAGAACAATACTAGTTATTGGGTTCGTTTTAATTCACTCTGACTTAAAAAACACATGTAGATATGTTGTAAATAGATGAGTTAATTAACACATTGGCTGCTGACTTAAGTAATCAGTGGGTCATAGAACTATACTTGCTATTGGGTCCTATTTAATCCACTCGTACTTAAGGAAACCCATATAGATCTTTTGCAAATTTATGAGTTAATTAACAACTTGCCTGCAGACTAAAGTCAACAGTGGGTCATAGAACGTTACTAGTTATTGGGACCTATTTAATGCACTCGGACTTAAAAAAC
>NW_013819637.1:0-1085 GCF_000517525.1 Limulus polyphemus
AATTCTTATGTTTTTTATTGACAGTACACAATATCATTAAATCATCATTAAATCTTGTGTATTTTTATTGATAGTACACAGTACTGCTAAATCGTGTACTATCAATAAGAAGACACCAGATTTAACGATACTGTATACTGTCAATAAGAAGACACAAGATTTAACGATACTGTGTACTGTCAATAAGAAGACACAAGATTTAACGATACTATGTACTTTCAATAAGAAAACACAAGATTTAACAATACTGTGTACTGTCAATAAGAAGACACAAGATTTAATAATACTGTGTACTATCAATCGATAATGTGTACTGTCAGTAAGACAATACATGATTTAACAATAATGTGTCCTGTCAAAAAGAAGACACAAGATTTAACGATACTGTGTACTGTCAATAAGAAGACACAAGATTTAACGATACAGTGTACTATCAATAAGAAGACACCAGATTTAACGATACTGTATTGTACTGATATTAAGAAAACACCAGATTTAACGATACTGTGTACTTTCAATAAGAAGACACAAGATTTAACAGTACTGTGTACTGTCAGTAAGAAGACACAAGATTTAACAATACTGTGTACTATCAATAAGAAAACAGAAGATTTAACAATAATGTGTCCTTTCAATAAGAAGACACAAGATTTAACGATACTGCGTACTGTCAGTAAGAAAACACAAGATTTAACAATAATGTGTCCTGTCAATAAAAAGACATAAGATTTAACAATACTGTGTACTGTCAAAAAGAAGACAAAATATTCAACGATAATGTGTACTGTCAGTAAGAAAATACAAGATTTAACAATAATGTGTACTGTCAATAAGAAGACACAATATTCAACGATAATGTGTACTGTCAGTAAGACAACACAAGATGTAACAATAATGTGTCCTGTCAATAAGAAGACACAAGATTTAACGATACCAGTATCGTTAAATCTTGTGTCTTCTTATTGACAGTAGACAGTATCGTTAAATCTTGTGTCTTCTTATTGACAGTACACAGTATCGTTAAATCTTGTGTCTTCTTATTGACAGTATACAGTATCGTTAAATCTGGTGTCTTCTTATTGATA
>NW_013819638.1:0-466 GCF_000517525.1 Limulus polyphemus
CACAGTCTATTAAATGGTATAGAACTATTAATTTATTTTATGTACGAAACTAAACAAAATAATAGTCTAATAAATAATATAGAACTATCACTTCATCTTATGTACTAAGGTAAATAACAGTGTACTAAATAGTTCAAAAATATAAATTCCTTTTTGTGTACTGAACTAAGTTATAGTCTACTAAATAGTATAGAACCATCAATTCATCTTATGTACTAAGCTAAAAACAGTCTACTAAATAGTATAGATCTATCAATTCATTTCATGTACAAAACTGAACAAAATAATAGTCTATTAAGTAGTATAGAACTATCAATTCATTTCATGTACTGAATTAAATAATAGTCTACTAAATGGTCTAGAACTATCAATTAATTTTATGTAATAACTAAACAATAGACTACTAAATAGTATAGAACTATCAATTCATTTAAAGTACTGAACTAAATAATAGTCTACTAAATAT
>NW_013819639.1:0-462 GCF_000517525.1 Limulus polyphemus
ACTCTTCATTGTTCTGCTACGACAATACACTGGGCTGATGATCAAACACTCTTCAATGTTCTACTACAAGAATACACTGGGTTGATGATCAAACACTCTTCATTGTTCTGCTAAAACAATACACTGGGCTGATGACCAAAACACTCTTCATTGTTCTGCTACGACAATACACTGGGCTGATGACCAAAACACTCTTCATTGTTCTGCTACGACAATACACTGGGCTGATGATCAAACACTCTTCAATGTTCTACTACAAGAATACACTGGGCTGATGACCAAAACACTCTTCATTGTTCTGCTACAACAATACACTGGGCTGATGACCAAAACACTCTTCATTGTTCTGATACAACAATACACTGGGTTGATGACCAAAACACTCTTCATTGTTCTGCTACGACCATACACTGGGTTGATGACCAAAACACTCTTCAATGTTCTACTACAAGAATACACTGT
>NW_013819640.1:0-461 GCF_000517525.1 Limulus polyphemus
TGTATCTTCTTATTATCAGGACACAGTATTGTTAAATCTTGTGTCTTCTTTTTGACAGTACACAGTATCGTTAAATCTTGTGTCTTCTTATTGACAGTACAGAGTATTGATAAATCCTGTATCTTCTTATTGACAAGACACAGTATTGATAAATCCTGTATCTTCTTATTATCAGGACACAGTATTGTTAAATCTTGTGTCTTCTTTTTGACAGTACACAGTATTGATAAATCCTGTATCTTCTTATTGACAGGACACATTATTGTTAAATCTTGTGTTTTCTTATTGACAGTACACAGTATCGTTAAATCTTGTGTCTTCTTATTGACAGGACACAGTATTGATAAATCCTGTATCTTCTTATTTACAGGACTCAGTATTGTTAAACT
The DNA here is from genome assembly GCF_000517525.1 of Limulus polyphemus. Lineage (NCBI taxonomy): Eukaryota > Metazoa > Arthropoda > Merostomata > Xiphosura > Limulidae > Limulus > Limulus polyphemus. The sequence continues at coordinate 390 of NW_013819640.1, forward strand.
CTTGTGTCTTTTTACTGAAAGTACACAGTATCGTTAAATCTTGTGGCTTGTTATAGATAGTACACAGTATCA
>NW_013819641.1:0-466 GCF_000517525.1 Limulus polyphemus
GGCACCTGGTTAGTCCAATCTCTCTTTAACACTTACCGGAATTTCGTCTTTGTTGTTCCCAAACGTTATTTATCAAAATTAACTACACACTTCCTCTGTAGTAAGTAGTCCAACCCTAGTATCCATTGGTCTTCAATGTCAGCCAAGTATACTTTGTGTCTGTCCTTCATGCCCATGAGCTCAGTAGTTACCCACATTGGTCCCCACAACCTTGCATAATGTCCTGTCACACCATGAAGCTTCTGTATGGCTTCTGGTACTCATTTCTAATCTAGCATCTTATACTCACAGGGGTTTGCTGAGATGCAGAAACACTTTTGCACTTTTGGCCATCCAGCTTTCCTGTCACGTAGACACTATGTGTACTTGCCATTTTAAACTTATCTGTTGGGACTTTAACAATGGGGGATTGGTTGACATCCCTCAGCACCAACCACTACTGTTTTCCCCGAGGCTGAATTATTAG
>NW_013819642.1:0-887 GCF_000517525.1 Limulus polyphemus
ACAGTATTGATAAATCTTGTGTCTTGTTATTGACAGTACACACTATCGTTAAATCTTGTGTCTTCTTAATGATAGTACACAGTACTGATAAATCTTGTGTCTTGTTATTGACAGTACACAGTATTGTTAAATCTCTTGTGTTCTTATTGACAGTACACAGTATTATTAAATCTTGTGTTTTCTTATTGAAAGTACACAGTATCATTAAATCTCATGTCTTCTTGTTGATAGTACACAGTATTCTTAAATTTGTGTCTTCTTATTGACAGCACACAGTATTGTTAAATCTTGTGGCTTGTTATTGATAGTACACAGTGTCGTTAAATCTTTTGTCTTCTTATTGATATTACAAATTATTGTTAAATCTTATGTCTTCTTATTGACAGTACACAGTATTGTTAAATCTTGTGTTTTCTTATAGATAGTACACAGTATTGTTAAATCTTGTTTTTTGACAGTACACAGTATCGTTAAATCTTGAGGCCATTTATTGATAGTACACAGTATCGTTAAATCTTGAGCCAATTTATTGATAGTACACAGTATCGTTAAATCTTATAGCTTGCTATTGATAGTACACTGTATCGTTAAATCTTGTGTCTTCATATTGACAGTACACAGTATTGTTAAATCTTGTGTGATTTTATTGACAGTACAAAGTATTGTTAAATATTGTGTCTACTTATTGATAAATCACACTATCGTTAAATCTCGTGTCTTCTTATTGATAAAACACACATTCGTTAAATCTCGTGTCTTCTTATTGATAGTACACAGTAACGTTAAATCTTGTTTCTTATTATTGATAGTACACAGTATTGATAAGTCGTGTCTTGTTATTGACAGTACACAGAATTGTTAAATCTTGTGTTTTTTGACAGTACACA
>NW_013819643.1:0-516 GCF_000517525.1 Limulus polyphemus
AAGAGAGACTAATTTGTCATTTTATTTCTATACACAATGTTTTAAGAGAGACTAATTTGTCTTTTTATTTCTACACACAATGTTTTAAGAGAGACTAATTTGTCATTATATTTCTATACACATTGTTTTAAGAGAGACTAATCTGTCATTTTATTTTTATACACAATGTTTTTAGAGAGACAAATTTGTCATTTTATTTCTATACACAATGTTTTAAGAGAGACGAATTTGTCATTATATTTCTATACACATTGTTTTAAGAGAGACTAATTTGTCATTTTATTTCTACACACAATGTTTTAAGAGAGACTAATTTGTCTTTTTATTTCTATACACAATGTTTTAAGAGAGATTAATTTGTCATTTTATTTCTATACACAATGTTTTAAGAGAGACTAGTTTGTCATTTTATTTCTATACACAATGTTTTAAGAGAGACTAATTTGTCATTTTATTTCTATACACAATGTTTTAAGAGAGACTAATTTGTCATTTTATTTCTACACACAATGTTTT
>NW_013819644.1:0-465 GCF_000517525.1 Limulus polyphemus
GATAGTTGACTATTTCGTTAATAAGTAGGTGTCATAACGTCAGTGTTTCAAGATAGTTGAATATTTCGTTAATAAGTAGGTGTCATAACGTCAGTGTTTCAAGATAGTTGAATATTTCGTTAATAAGTAGGTGTCATAACGTCAATGTTTAAAGATAGTTGAATATTTCGTTAATAAGTAGGTCTCATAACGTCAATGTTTTAAGATAGTTGAATATTTCGTTAATCTGTATAAGTAGGTGTCATAACGTCAATGTTTCAAGATAGTTGAATATTTCGTTAATAAGTAGGTGTCATAACGTCAATGTTTTAAGATAGTTGAATATTTCGTTAATAAGTAGGTGTCATAACGTCAATGTTTCAAGATAGTTGAATATTTCGTTAATAAGTAGGTGTCATAACGTCAATGTTTCAAGATAGTTGAATATTTCGTTAATAAGTAGGTGTCATAACGTCAGTGTTTCAA
>NW_013819645.1:0-464 GCF_000517525.1 Limulus polyphemus
GAAGGCCTAAAAAGTCAGTTATGAAAGTCGACAAAATCGAGTGGAAGAAACTAAAAACACGTTTTCAAAGTCAAAAAATTTGGTTGAAAACGGACTAAAAGGAACCTTATCAATGTCAACAAAATCTGGAGGAAGGAAGACTAAAAGACCGTTATAACAGTCGGCAAAATATAGTGGAAAACTAACTAAAACGACCCATATCAATGTCAACAAAATCTTGTTGAAGGAAGACTAAAAGACCGTTATAACAGTCTACAAAATATAGTTTAATAAGGATTAAAAATATCATTATGAAAGTCATTAAAATATAGTTTAAGAAAGACTAAAAATACCGCTATCAAAGTCGAAAATATCTAGTCTAAGAAGGCCTAAAAAGACTGTTATGAAAATCGACAAAATAGAGTGGACGAAAACTAAAAGCATGTTTTCAAAGTCAACAAAATCTAGTGGAAAACGAACTATAG
>NW_013819646.1:0-464 GCF_000517525.1 Limulus polyphemus
TTTAATAAAAATCTACTCTGTGATGTAATGCTGTGATGATAGCTCATTTTTAAACTAAAATTTCAATACAATCCTTTTTCTCATGGATGATGAATATTATTGAATGTAAAGTATGAGTACATTGTTGTAGAACTGTCAGACAAATTGAGAAAAGGCCGTAGGAACTAGCAGTTATACCTGCCTGGAGGGCGGGTATTTCTGCTAGTATCTTTAACAGATCCATGACAGTTTTTGTTTTACGGTAGTTTCTTTATTTGGTCAAGGTAAAATATAATTTAACATCAGGGTTCAGTGTCAAGATGTTTCCTCCTTTTGATTTACATCAAAGACATAGATAAAGAATTAGTCAATGTATTGTTTAGATTTGCCTACGATATTAAGGTTTTGGGTGTTGTTGGCTGCGAGGAGAAAGCTGCTGCTTTACCAAAGGATGTGGAGTATTTGGAGAGTTGGACGAACAAATT
>NW_013819647.1:0-464 GCF_000517525.1 Limulus polyphemus
TTTCGGTAACTATAGTTACACCTAGGTGTTTATGGAGTAGTTGTACCAATTATGGCTAAAGATGAGTATGGTGGTTATAAATTCGGTAACTAGAGTTACACATAGGTGTTCGTAGGGTTGTTGCACCAAAAAACGCTAAAGATGAGTATGGTGGTTATAAATACTGTAATTAGAGTTACACCTAGGTGTTCGTGGAGTTGTTTTACCAAATAACGCTAAAGATGAGTATGGTGGTTATAAATTCGGTAACTATAGTTACACTAGGTATTTATGGAGTAGTTGTACCAAGTAAGGCGAAAGATGATTATGATGGTAATAAATTCGGTAATTAGAGTTACACATAGGTGTTCGTAGGGTTGTTGTACCAAAAACCGCTAAAGATGAGTATGGTGGTTATAAATACTGTAATTAGAGTTACACCTAGGTGTTCGTGGAGTTGTTTTACCAAATAACGCTAAAGATGA
>NW_013819648.1:0-465 GCF_000517525.1 Limulus polyphemus
TTTCGTATGCCAAACAACTTGCAACATTCATTACAGCTGATTCAAAGTTACGGCCTTGATCTGAATGCAGTTCGTATGACATACAAAACGTGAAGAAGAAATCACTAATAGCTGAAGCTACAGTTGTAGCTTCCTGATTTGGTATTGCATATACCTCAGGCCACTTGGTGAAATAATCCATCACCACACAAATGTACTTGTTTCCAGCACGAGTTTGGAGCAGAGGACCAGCAATGTCGACGGCTACTCTTTCCATTGGTGCACCAACTTGATATAACTTCATTGGAGCACGTCCCTTATGCTTGGGTCCCCTTTTAGCACAATATGTACTGCATGTTCTGCATCATTCTTCCACATCTTGTCTCATACCTATCCAGTAAAATCTGTGTCGTAGGTGACTCAATGTTTTCTTAACTTCCGAGATGTCCTCCTGTTACAGTATCATGGGATTAATGAAACACGACT
>NW_013819649.1:0-465 GCF_000517525.1 Limulus polyphemus
GCCTTGTTTTCCATTCATGCATAAGACAAATCATTTTTTTTCATTCAAGGAACTTGTTGTTTCACAGACTGACGCTGTTTATCGTATGCATCGCATACGTGAATTTTCTAGTTATTACTTAAAATATTGATGATCTTTATCTTAAAGGTTTTCCTCCAATGGCTCAGTGGTAAGCTTGAGGAATTATAACGCTAGAATTTAGTGTTTGATCACCGTGGCGGACACAGCAAATAGCCCGTTGTGCAGCATCTATACTATTATTCTGCTTGTGTGTACGACCGTTACGCTTTCTGACCGAGAACCTGCTGCATAAGCATGCGTAGTTAAAATGTTTCCCCAAGAAGAACTGCGCATACGCATCATTCACTCGACGACAAACAGTCTGGCTGAGGCAGAGACCTGCAAAGCTAAATGATCAAGCCGCTACAATTTCCTTTCATAAACAAGAAGTAACAAAAAAAAGGG
>NW_013819650.1:0-465 GCF_000517525.1 Limulus polyphemus
GTAAATACTAGAGCATTCGCCAAAGTACAGGATAATTCTAGAAAGTAGAGAGCGTGAGAATCACATGATCTCGATGACGCAACACTATTTATATTTTTATCACTTAATCGTCTGTCCGCCTTTTATATTCTCCACTGTTATTATAACAAAAACTAAACAATAATAAAATATTCACTCACAAAAAAGAAATTAATCACTAATTTCTAAACCAAACAGTCTTTTATATCATAACATATAAATATATGAAAACAAATAAACCATATAATCTGTGGTAAAAGACAGTATCATATATTTACTATATTATAATATTTGCATTTATCCAAATTTCTATTTTCTAAGTTCAATTTTAACGTACGTCTCTTAAATAACCAACTTAACTTTTCTTTACTCTAGCGATATGCGGGAATGCCATGCATTCAGTACCTTCTTATTTTAACATAGTGTTACGTGTCCGTTTGTAATTGA
>NW_013819651.1:0-464 GCF_000517525.1 Limulus polyphemus
TATATATATATATATATATAATGTTTTAGTTTACTACAAACTGTTTTAAGGAAGGAAACACATTAAAATGTTGTAGTCCCTTAATCTATTAGAGACTGAACAAAAGCCGGCTACTTTCTCTCACCTCCAACCGATATTTTTCACACATAACTTCATGTGTCAATGAAATGAAATAGTTTTGTTTCATATAATTGGCTTCAGTCTTAATTTAGTTTTCTAGGAAATTGAAATAAATTTATATGTTTCTTGTATTGTCTTTTCTATTTTTTACTTATGCATATACATTGCACTAAGATAAGTATAGGACATGAATGGAAACCGTAGTGACTACTATCCTAATACGACGTAAACCACTCCATTATGGGTATCTTGTAAGATATTTTTACGTATCTACTTGTTTGATAATTTCCGTAAAAATTCTTTCCGAGAAACTTCAGCGATACAAGTCCTTTCTTAATTAAAAC
>NW_013819652.1:0-465 GCF_000517525.1 Limulus polyphemus
ACATTATTTTTAGTCACATATACAATGGGGCCTAAACAACAAAGTTATAAATGTAGGCCAGAAAAAAGAACATTATTTTTAGTCACATATACAATGGGGCCTAAACAACAAAGTTATAAATGTAGGCCAGAAAAAAGAACATTATTTTTAGTCACATATACACTGGGGGCCTAAACAACTTGCCGGTAATCTGTAAATATCCTTCACAGTGACTGATAAACTGATTTCCTAAACTTACGTACTGTTATTACTCTTAATTATTAAGGTCAGAATAAATACTGTTCATAAGTTTTATTTACACGTGTATTTTAGTGTAACAATAATAAAGGTTGAATTGTTTGTTTGTTGTTAAGCACAAAGCTACACAATGGACTATCTGTGCTCTGCCCACCACGGGTATCGAAACCCGGTTTCTAGCAGTATAAGTCCGCAGACATACCGTTGTGCCACTGAAAGGCGTTAATC
>NW_013819653.1:0-465 GCF_000517525.1 Limulus polyphemus
GCTGAAGTCAAAGTGACTGAAGGAGTTGATGATGGTGAAATGGAACCAGGTATAGATATTAAATCAGAGCATGAAGCCACTGGATACACTCCAGCAAAGTTGATATTTGGTTGGGAACTTCGGTTGCCAGTGGATCTGTTAACAGGACGCCCACCTTATGAAGAGTTTCCTGAAAATGTGTCAGAGTTTGTGAAAGTGTTAACAGAAAGGATGAATGATATTCACCATCAAGTACGCTCAAACTTGAAAACGTCTGCTGATTCGATGAAGTTATCTTATGATAAGAGATCTACTGAAGTTAGCTTTGCACCAGGAGACAAGGTGTGGTTGTATAATCCCAGGAAGACGAAAGGGAAGTCTCCTAAGTTGTCTTCTCCATGGGAAGCCCCATATGACTTAGTGGATCGTCTCTCAGACGTGACTTTCCGATAAAATGTGGTCGGCGTAGGTAAGTCAAAGGTGGTG
>NW_013819654.1:0-465 GCF_000517525.1 Limulus polyphemus
TAGTTACCATAAATCAGTTAAATGACGAAAATTAGGTGTCTATTTACTCGTGACCACTCAGTGTATATCTACAAACTTGGTGAGATATGTTTATCCATATTGGAAAATAATTCAGATTTTAACAGTTTGTAGGGGCTATCTGTGTTGTGCCCACCGCGAGTATCGAAACACGATTTTTAGTATTAAAAACTCTCAGACTCACGATTAAGCCACGGAGGGGGGGGGGAAGGGGGGGGGCTAAAACAATTAAGTAAAGAACACGCAAACAAAAAACTTTTATGATTCATGGAATTTACGCAGAGTACGTCAAAAACATATGATTTACACAGCCAGAACCTCACAAATATCTGATTTACACAGTCAGAACCTCACAAATATCTGATTTACACAGCTAGAACCTCACAAATATCTGATTTACACAGCCAGAACCTCACAAATATCTTATTTACACAGCCAGAACCTCAC
>NW_013819655.1:0-463 GCF_000517525.1 Limulus polyphemus
GAATATGTGGTGGACTACTTCAGTAGGGTGTTCAGTAGACCAGAGAGGAACTACTGTGTAACACGGAGGGAACTCCTTGCTATGTAAAAAGTCTGACATATTTCCATCCTTACCTCTATGGTGCAAGGTTTACCATCAGGACAGACCATGCCGCGTTACACTGGTTAAGATCATTAAAAAACCCAGAGGGACAACTAGCACGTTGGATCGGAAAAATAGACCAATATAATTATAATATTGAATATAGAGAAGGAAAATCCCATGGTAATGCCGATGGACTGAGCCGAAGACCCTGCAAGAATGACTGCAGACATTGCTGTAAAAGAGAGGTTGAACTAACCAGGTGCCATCAAGCTGAAGTTAAGTTGACTGAAAGAGTTCATGATGTTGAAGTGGAACCAAATATAGACATCAAAGCAGAACAGGAGAAAGACCAAGATTTGAAGCCAATAATTGATTTTCT
>NW_013819656.1:0-466 GCF_000517525.1 Limulus polyphemus
GCAAATCTTCAAGGGATGCGACAATAATTATCTGCTGTGAATTGGGCAGAAGAGTTATTTGGAGACACTGATCAGATGTGGAAAATTTTTAAAGATAAATTTATAAATATTCAAGGTAAACATATTCCTTATAGAAAGAAAAGGGTAGCTGCAAGTAAAAAAAAACTAGGTTGGCTCACAAAGAGTATAAGAGATTAAATTAAATAAAAACATAATAAATGTAAGAAATTTAAACTGACTAGTATGACAGGAAATTTAGAAGATCAAGAAAGTTGGTGAAACAAGAAATTATGACATCAAAAAGTATGTATGAGAAAAGGTTGGCTGAAAATGTAAAAATAAACAGTAAGGATTTCTTTAAATACATTAAGGGTAAACAAAATGTTAGGATGGGGGTAGAACCCTTGACAGATGATAAAGGAACCCTAGAGTATCTGATGGTTATGAGATGACTGGATTATTAAAT
>NW_013819657.1:0-465 GCF_000517525.1 Limulus polyphemus
ACTATATATATATATATATATATATAGGAAAAGGGCTACTGTCCAACGTCTCTTTAAGTAAGTCTGGACAAGAGCCACGGCCATAATGACCCATTAAGTAAGCCTAGAAAATGGCCAGGGCAATAATGTTCCCATTCGTTAAAGTAAGATTCCTTGCAGATTATTTAATTATTTTTATTCCATGTTATAATTTAAGTGTTTTTGTTTTCAAACTTATTTAAAATGTAAAAGTGGTGATAAAAAAGACCAAATATTATACAGTTTTCTTCCAAATTAGCTGATTTTATAAAATTTAGTTTTGATTAAACCCGGTAATATACTGTTACGTCTCCGTTTGTTAATTGATTTCCCGTAAATTCGTTCCGACGAAACTTTAGCGACACAAGTCCTTTCTTAAATAAAACTGGTTTATTGTTTCTGAATATAACATTACGATACACTTAATTTCAACAATCACGCCAAAAC
>NW_013819658.1:0-693 GCF_000517525.1 Limulus polyphemus
GGAATAGATGAGGCTCATCTTGATTCTACATTAGTGTTATCCTCACCCAACGGAATAGATGAGGCTCATCTTGATTCTACATTAGTGTTATCCTCACCCACAGGAATAGATTAGGCTCATCTCAGTCCTACATTAGTGTTATCCTCACCCACCGGAATAGATTAGGCTCATCTCAATTCTACATTAGTGTTATCTTCACCCACAGGAATAGATTAGGCTCATCTCAGTCCTACATTAGTGTTATCCTCACCCACCAGAATAGATTAGGCTCATCTCAATTCTACATTAGTGTTATCCTCACTCAACGGAATAGATTAGATTCATCTATCTTCTACATTAGTGTTATCCCCATCCAACGCAACAGATGAGGCTCATCTCAATTCTTCATTAGTGTTACCCTCACTCAACGGAATAGATTAGATTCATCTCTCTCTCTTCTACATTAGTGTTATTTTCACCCAACGGAATAGATTAGGCTCATCTCTCTTCTTCATTAGTGTTATCCTCACCCAACGTAACAGATGAGGCTCATCTCTCTTCTTCATTAGTGTTATCCTCACCCAACCTAACAGATAAGGCTCATCTCTCTTCTTCATTAGTGTTATCCTCACCCAACGTAACAGATGAGACTCATCTCTCTTCTTCATTAGTGTTATCCTCACCCAACGTAACAGATGAGGCTCATCTCTCTTC
>NW_013819659.1:0-465 GCF_000517525.1 Limulus polyphemus
GTAAGCCTTGTGTGCCATACTTTCGAAGACCTGTGCCAGCTCTTGCAGGCTCTCCCCTTTAGTACGGACTCTAGTCCTAAACCTAGCTCTGTAGACTTCAGACTGATTTTGGTTCCATACCTGAGTTCTAGAGCAGCTACCAGTGCTCTATAGTTGTGCCTGTCGTCTCCTGACAACTGTCCAATTATTTCCAGTGGTTGTCCCTTCAAGCTCGTTGCCAGATATTCTGCTTTCTGCTCCTCTGTCCATCCATTCATCTCTGCCAGGAGCTCAAATTGTGTTCTATACGCTCCCCACGGGGCCTTCCCATCGAATTTTTGTGGCTTCCTTCGGTACTAGATAACCCCTATTGCTGACATTCATGTCTGGAATGTGACTTCTGACAGGACTGAAGATGTCTACATTCAGGTTTAGCTGCAGGGTCTGGAAGGGGCTTGCTGTTGTCTGGGCTGATTAAGTCGATGG
>NW_013819660.1:0-465 GCF_000517525.1 Limulus polyphemus
GTCCACATATGGACGTGGTTTCACCAGATCACCCGATGTTGTTGATATGGCCACTGATATAAAGGCTGATGTAATCATGAAGGAATTTAGACCTTTTGTGTCTATTGGTTCTGTGTCTTTGACAAATGACACTGGCAATCCCAGTGTGCTTATGAGGAAATGGAGACCACCAGATGTGCCAGCTTCAGAGGACTGGACTATAGTTTACTAAATCGTTGTTCCCAAAGCATATCGTTCCGAAATATTGAAAGTTGCCCATGAAATCCCCATGGGAGGTCATTTAGGTGTCAACAAGACATGTGACAAAATTATGAGACATTTGTTTTGGCCAAAAATTAGGCAAATTTCAAATAGCCTGAAATTGAGTTAACTGATAAATTTAAATTTAGTAGTTTAATTGTACTTTGAATTTAGTATTTAGATAAATGCCGATATATAGTCAGTTTGTAGTATTTGTCCAACAAG
>NW_013819661.1:0-465 GCF_000517525.1 Limulus polyphemus
AGTCTAATCTGCATACCGTAATATATGTCCAGTATTTGCTGTAAGTACCTGTCCATCTAACTCTATCATGTACATGCCTAACTTTTCATGATAGTACATTTTCCCATCATGGACACTTCAATACAGTGCATAATGGTCCTTTTTCAACTTGAATAAATTTACAATTGTGTAATAATTTTATTATAACAACATTTATAACAGCAAATCAAAAGATGAAAATATAAATCCAACTTTCCCTCAACACCTACTTTTATTTTCAATATATTACCATGTGGGTAATGTATTCCCCAGAGTAATTTCACAAATCTTACAAACATGATTAAGTAGATAAATACCAAAGACATAGGCTTGACTTTTCCAACTGAGTACAATACACTACAGTGGGTTAGTTTCAAGAACACTGTAGGAATATATTTATCTACAGCATAATCAACAATTTTCATCATTAAATGTATAATTCATAAT
>NW_013819662.1:0-465 GCF_000517525.1 Limulus polyphemus
ATTATACTTAAAGTCAGTTACTTTAGCTTCAACTATAAATGGACTTCTTGCAGGTACTTCAGTTATTTTAACTAACCTTACAGGAACTCTTTCTTTCAAACTCTCCTGTTGGGATGCTTTTTTGCATATGTTAGGCATAAGTATAGAATCATCTGAGGGGTTTGAATTATTATTTTCCTGTTTTCAAGGCTTATTCACTAACTTATTTTGCCTTATCTTACCATCACTCATCTTATCTTTATGACTTCTGCTAGATTTAGTGTTCTTCTGTGCGGTCCTATTCTTTGGCTTTCTTTCAGAACTTTCTTTAGGACACTTCTTATTCTTACTCCTCTGACTTTGTCGTGTGTCGCTACACTTTAGTGAAAGGTCAGTGCTTTCGTATTTTGACAATTGATCCTTAGCCTTGCTAGTACAAGCATTAGGCGTCTGACTGTTAGTCAGCGGGAAGGTATCATGTGTCTC
>NW_013819663.1:0-465 GCF_000517525.1 Limulus polyphemus
ACAGAGAATCCATTTTTCATCACGGGTGACAATTCTGTCCAAAAATGGTTCACGCGCATTACGCACCAGAAGAGAAGAAGCAACGTTCACGTGTTGGAAACGATATTCATCGGAGAATTCGTGAGGCACCCAAACACCTTCTTTATGGAGTTTTCCCATATTCCTTAGAAGTTTACGTATTGTTTCTTGAGAGACATGCAATTTGAGGGTCATTTCATGAGTGTGTTGCCTTGGGTTAGACTCAACAAGCCTCTTCAGAGCATCAATATTAATTCCAACATGTCGGCCCCTGCCATCACAGTTTTTAAGGCTAAAGTCACCTGAACGAAACTTGCTGAACCACCGTTGACACTTACGAAGGTTCAAAACATTTCCATAAACTTCTTTGAGGCTGCAGAGGAGTTGTTTCCCTTTTTGTATTCAAACAGCATTACATGCCGAATGTGTGTTTCGTCGTGTGCCATC
>NW_013819664.1:0-465 GCF_000517525.1 Limulus polyphemus
TATACCAGTTGTACCTTTAATATTGGTTAATTAGGTACTATACCAATTGTACCTACAATATTGGTTAATTAGGTACTATACCAGTAGTACCTACAATATTGGTTAATTAGGTACTATACCAGAAGTACCTACAATATTGGTTATTTAAGTACTATACTAGTAGTACCTACAATATTGGTTATTTAGGTACTATACCAGTAGTATCTACAATATTGGGTGTTTAGGTACTATACCAGTATGTCAGAAGGCCGTGTTGTGGTGTAACACCTGATATCAGAAGGCCGTGTTGTAGTATAACACCGGATATCAGAAGGCCGTGTTGTGGTATAACACCTGGTATCAAAAGGTCGTGTTGCAGTATAACACCTGATATCAGAAGGCCGTGTTGTAGTATGACACCTGATATCCAAAGGTCGTATTGCAGTATAACACCTGATATCCAGAAGGCCGTGTTGTAGTATAGAC
>NW_013819665.1:0-465 GCF_000517525.1 Limulus polyphemus
TGTGGCACGTCTTCAGCAGCGTCATTTGTTCTGTTTTCCACTTCGTCCCAACTGAAATGTCCTGGACCGTGATAACGTCATAGCCTGTTGGCATGCACCACTTTTGGCTTACCTCGCCGACCACATTTTATCCGGAAAGTCACGTCTGAGAGACGATCCACTATGTCATATGGGCCTTCCCATTGAAAAGACAACTTAGGAGACTTCCCCTTTGGTCTTCGTGGGATTATACAACCATACCTTGTCTTCTGGTACAAAGCTAACTTCAGTAGATCTCTTATCATAAGTTAACTTCATCGAATCAGCAGACGTTTCCAAGTTTGAACGCACTTGATGATGAATAACATCCGTCCTTTCTGATAACACTTTCACAAACTCTGACACATTCTCAGGCAACTCTTCATAAGGTGGGCATCCCTTATGCTTGGGTCCCTTTTTAGCACTACATGCACTGCATGTCCTGCA
>NW_013819666.1:0-465 GCF_000517525.1 Limulus polyphemus
ATGATAATTGTCCACTTATATATAAATATAATCGAAATTTGACAACGTGATCAATAGCTGGTAGGATAAAGGTTAATAGTTTGCGACCTGGTGCCGTAAAAACGCCCATGGATGAACTTTAAAAGTAACAGTCAATTCAAACTACTCGGTCAATCAAGAACAGCCCAAGATTTGGCGGTGGGTGTTGTTGACCAATTACCTTTCCTCTATAATCAATTATATTTTTCATAAGACAATAGATTAAGCTTGTATTTTTAACACTGCATTTTTTGTTAGGTTCCTTACAGTAGTATTTCAACCACACTGCGGCTGCCATATTCATTGCCGGCGACGCGGCATTCATTGCCAGTGCTAATCAGGCTAATCAAGAAGAAGAGAATTAGGCTTACTGTAGAGAAAGCCTAATTCTATCGTCTTATAACAAATATTTAAAAAAAAAAACTTTGTACGAAGAACAATTTATAA
>NW_013819667.1:0-465 GCF_000517525.1 Limulus polyphemus
AATTAAACAAATATAAAACTATGTTTCTTACATAATAATTAAACAGATATAAAACTAAACTACATTTCTTACATAATAATTAAACAAATATAAAACTGCATTTCTTACATAATAATTAAACAAATATAAAACTATGTTTCTTACATAATAATTAAACAGATATAAAACTAAACTACATTTCTTACATAATAATTAAACAAATATAAAACTGCATTTCTTACATAATAATTAAACAAATATAAAACTATGTTTCTTACATAATAATTAAACAAATATAAAACTATGTTTCTTAAATAATAGTTAAACAAATATAAAACTAAGCTATGTTTCTTAAATAATAATTAAACAAATATAAAACTATGTTTCTTAAATAATAGTTAAACAAATATAAAACTAAGCTATGTTTCTTAAATAATAATTAAACAGATATAAAACTAAACTACATTTCTTACTTAATAATTAAAC
>NW_013819668.1:0-465 GCF_000517525.1 Limulus polyphemus
TATGTCGATATGTATCCAATTTATGATACTTACCAACAAGGTTGATACAATTTTTGTAATACAAATATATTTTAATATAAAAACAATAACAATTTACAGTAACAGTTATTACAAATACTGATCTATGTACAAAAGATTTACAAACTTAAACAATATTTAGTCCTCTATCTTGTCTGGAACTTCCTTGATATCTTAGAGGGTTCACGATGAGCGAATTAATTTTGAGTAGATGTAGATACAATTCATTTAACAGAGAGCTAGCTAGCTCTGAGTTTTTCGTCCTTCGCCGGTTCATACGCAGAAATATTCATCACCGCTGAAGTTATACGTTTTTGTTAAAATACTAACGTCAGATGTGAATCCGCTGAAGTTAAATGGTTTGTAATATTCGAAATCTATAAACGTTCCTGGTCAAATATATGAAGTTCCCGTTATAAGCGTTATAAAAATAACAATTTATTTTCC
>NW_013819669.1:0-878 GCF_000517525.1 Limulus polyphemus
TTAGTACGAACTTTTCTGTAAAGATCAGCTAGTAAGTTTAGTACTATCTCTTGTAAAACGATCAACTAGTTGAATATAGCGCTAAGCCAGAAATATGTCATAGTGCATGCCGCAACAACTCTTAAAAAGGATTTTAGTGAGTATAAGACTAATTATTTTATGAGAATCAGCTAGTGGGTGTAGCATCAGTTCCTGTGAAAAATATCACCAGTTCTTGCAATGGACAGCTAACAATTATAACACATTTTATTTTTTGTATGCTGGAAACAATTTTGTATTAGCGTTTTGAAATTGCACATGAAGTTGGAAATGTTTTTTGCGACATAATTTGGTTAGTCTAACAAATAATCTGTTTAGAACTGCACTTCTTAGACTAACCACTGCTTACAAATGAACAGTTCAAAAATATTATTTGGCATATCTTATATATATCTGATTTATTAATAATGCTGTATCTTTTATAGAAATTCGACTCAATTTTGCAACGTTTTAAAGCAGCTAGATATAATACCGATGTTCTATCTTGTGTAGTAATATAATATAAAACAATCCATTCTTCCTAACACGCCCCCCCCCACGTGGCACAACGGTATGTCTGCGGACTTACAACGCTAGAAACCGGGTTTCGATACCCGTGGCAGAGCACAAATAGCCCATTGTGTAGCATTGTGCATAATTACAAACAAACAAACAATCTTCCTAACACATAAAGGGCGTGCATGCAGTTTGCAAATAAGCTGTGTTTGTCTGTTTGTAGTTTAAGCACAGAGCTACACAATGGGCTCTCTGTGCTCTGGCCACCACGGGCATCGAAACCCGGTTTTTAGCGTTGTAAGTCCACAGACATGCCGCTGTGCCACTGGGGGCCCGAACAGTTT
>NW_013819670.1:0-459 GCF_000517525.1 Limulus polyphemus
TTGGCATCTAATTGAAGTCTTGTTTTAATGCATACTTACATCATTGGCATCTAATTGAAGTCTTGTTTTAATGCATACTTACATCATTGGCATCTAATTGATGTCTTGTTTTAATGCATACTTACATCCTTAGTATCTAAATGATGCCTTGTTTTGATGTATACTGACCATGTTGACATCTAATGGATGCCTTGTTTTGATGCATACTGACCATGTTGACATCTAATGGATGCCTTGTTTTGATGCATACTTACATTGTTGACATCTAAATGATGCCTTGTTTGATGTATATTGACATTGTTAGCATCTAATCGATGCCTTGCTTTGATGCATACTGACATTGTTGGCAGCTAATTGATGTCTTGTTTTGATGCATACTTACATTGTTGGCATCTAATTGATGTCTTATTTTGATGCATACTTACATTGTTGGCATCTAATTGATGTCTTATTTGATGC
>NW_013819671.1:0-465 GCF_000517525.1 Limulus polyphemus
CATCTATTGAGAGATAACTGAACTTCCAAGTATTTTTTCTCCATCTATTGAGAGGTAACTGAACTTCCAAGTATTTGTTCTTAATTTTTTCTCCATCTATTGAGAGATAATTAAACTTCCAAGTATTTGTTCTTAATTTTTTCTCCATCTATTGAGAGATAATTAAACTTTCAAGTATTTTTTCTTAATTTTTCCTAACATAGATAACACAGCTGAAAGTAAACATAATCTAATTTTGGATTAATTTGGAGGCCAGCGAAGCTGGAACGGTTCCTCCTGGACGGTACAAGTACCCCGGAGCACTGGACCAACGTTTGGGGAGACTACCAGAACCCACGCTTTCCATCTTCACCCCGGGTTACTGTATGTGCATACAATCATAACCCCATGCCGGGGTCAGAGGATTAATGGGGAGGACATCATATGGATCCCAGGCCATGATATATAATACAAATTTGAGATTTA
>NW_013819672.1:0-464 GCF_000517525.1 Limulus polyphemus
GAATCCTACGTTAAGTCCAGCACAGAGGTACCAAGATTGGTACAGTCATCAGGATTCAAGGCCAGAAAAGGGCAGCTTTCAGAGAGGTTTGAGGGACTTTGCTGGCGCTGTAACAAACCTGGACACAAGAAAGCTCAATGCTGGAAACTTCAACACAGGGGAGATCCACAGCAAGAAAGGCTGCTACCCAGAAAGGTTGTTGGAACTGTGGAGAGCAAGGACATATGAGAATCCAGTGTAAGAAGAATACCACCAATAAGTCATCCTTGGGGAAACCAGTAGTTGTTGGTGTTGAGGAATGCCTACCAACCCCCAACGTGAAAGTCCCAATATCTAAGTGTAAAATGCCAAGCACACATAGTGTCTAAGTGACAGGGAAGCTGGATGGCCAAAGGTGCAACTTTGTCATAGATTCTGCATCTCAGCAAACCCTTGTGAGTATCAAGGTGCTGGATCACAAAGAA
>NW_013819673.1:0-465 GCF_000517525.1 Limulus polyphemus
GTCATACCAAAACGTGGTCGCCCTTTCAGCCGTGGGGGCGTTATAATGTGATGGTCAATCTCACTATTTGTTGGTAAAATAGTAGCCCACGAGTTGGCAGTGGGTGGTGATGACTAATTGCCTTCCCTCTAGTCTTACACCCCTAAATTAGAGATGGCTAGCGCAGATAACCCTCGTGTAGCTTTGTGTGAAATTCAAAAACAAACAAACAAACAAACCATTATAGCCTAAACTAATAGCTTTTTGTCTTCACACGTTTCACAGTTCCTGATTATTTTACATAACTACGTTGCCAGCTTGATCCATAGCCATGTGATTTGTTATCAGTTTACATTATAAGCTAGAATAGTGGACTGTGACTAGGCCCTGGTGGCTAATTCGCGAATTACTGATAGTAGCCTAACAAAAACAATGGTGGATAATAACTTGACGTCAAGTGATGCAATAACCAAAAAGGATTGAAGC
>NW_013819674.1:0-465 GCF_000517525.1 Limulus polyphemus
TTAAACAATTTAAAATAGAATAGGGATTTATATTGAAGATTAAGTTTTCTTAGAAATGAAATTTAACAATTTAGAATAGAATAGGGATTTATAATGAAGATTAACTTTTCTTAGAAATGAAATTTAACAATTTAAAATAGAATAGGGATTTATATTGAAGATTAAGTTTTCTTAGAAATGAAATTTAACAATTTAGAATAGAATAGGGATTTATAATGAAGATTAACTTTTCTTAGAAATGAAATTTAACAAGTTAAAATAGAATAGGGTTTTATACTGAAGATTAAGGTTTCTTAGAAATGAAATTTAACAATTTAAATTAGAATATTGAAGATTAATCAAGATATTGACTCAAAGCATTGTTAATTCGAACGGAAAATTACATGACGATCATGTCGCCT
Organism: Limulus polyphemus; assembly: GCF_000517525.1. Classification (NCBI taxonomy): domain Eukaryota; kingdom Metazoa; phylum Arthropoda; class Merostomata; order Xiphosura; family Limulidae; genus Limulus; species Limulus polyphemus. The sequence continues at coordinate 402 of NW_013819674.1, forward strand.
TAAATGAAGTTCCCCAGTGGCACAGCAGTATGTCTGCGGACTTACAACGTTAGAAACCGGGTTT
>NW_013819675.1:0-464 GCF_000517525.1 Limulus polyphemus
GCCAGAGCTCTCGAATTTGAATCCTACGTTAAGTCCAGCACAGAGGTACCGAGGTTGGTACAGTCATCTGGATTCAAGGCCAGAAAAGGTCAGCTTTCAGAGAGATTTGAGGGACTTTGCTGGAACTGTAACAAACCTGGGCACAAGAGAGCTCAATGCTGGCAACTTCAACACAGGGGAGACAATACAGCAGTAAAGGCTGCTACCCAGAAAGGCTGTTGGAACTTGTTAAGAAGTTTCTTGGGACTCTGTACTTATACCAGAAGTTTGTGAAGGACTTTGCCACTATAGCTGCTCCACTACATGATTTGACTAAAAAAGGCCAGAAGTTTGAATGGACAGTTTCTTGCCAGCATTCTTTCAAGACGTTGAAGGAAAAATTGGTCTCCACTCCACTTTTAAAGCTTCCAGATCCCTCACTGCCGTACATATTGAATAGTGATGCTAGTAATGTCGGAACTGGA
>NW_013819676.1:0-465 GCF_000517525.1 Limulus polyphemus
AATAATCCACTACCAACTTTGTTGTGTTACAGTTAACTTTAAATATTAATCTAATTAAAACAGATAAACAAAGTCTAAATAATCCACTACCAACTTTGTTGTGTTACAGTTAACTTCAAAATATTAATCTAATTAAAAGAGATAAACAGGAGATAGTCACCTATTAGTTTAGTCTGCTAGATCACAGACAGTTGAAAGGAAACAAAGATAACGTTAAAGTGCACACATTATTTAATTACTCTTTTAATACCCCAATAATTTCCTAGTAATGTTTAAGATTAGCTGGATTTCAGTTTTGTGTATAGGTAATGTTGATTTATGTACCTCGGTGGTACAGATCCAGCCATACTTATAACCAAGTAACCCACAATCCAGGTATGTATATAGGTAATGTTGATTTAGGTACCTAGGAGGTACAGATCAGCCCTGTACTTATAACAAAGTTACCCACCATGCAGGTATGTG
>NW_013819677.1:0-465 GCF_000517525.1 Limulus polyphemus
TACTGGTAATGTAGGTGTAAGTATACTGTTGTATTTTGTCCCTACCTGGTTAAGGTGTAATGTTCCAATAGTACTGGTAATGTAGGTGTAAGTATACTGTTGTATTTTGTTCCTACCTGGTTAAGGTGTAATGTTCCAATAGTACTGGTAATGTAGGTGTAAGTATACTGTTGTATTTTGTCCCTACCTGGTTAAGGTGTAATGTTCCAATAGTACTGGTAATGTAGGTGTAAGTATACATGCCGTCTTTTGTTTCTGATAATCACATTTCGAAACTTTAATTTTGTATGTGAAAAATAGCAGTACTTAACAATACGTGTTATAGCTTGACACGCTGTCAATATATACTTTTGTAAGATTGCTCTCAATAATGCAACTAATTTTTCTTGTTCTTTACTGGTAGTCAGAGTAGATATAGTAGGTTTCAAAACTTAATGGACTGCAACTGGCTGTTGAAAGAAAAGG
>NW_013819678.1:0-463 GCF_000517525.1 Limulus polyphemus
GATTAAAGTAGTGTTAGTTATATCATCTTCCCTATATAAGACCTACTACTGTGTGGATCTCTTTAGGTAGATTAATGTAGTGGTAGTTATATCATCTTCCCTATATAAGACCTGCTACTGTGTGGATCTCTTTCGGTAGATTAATGTAGTGGTAGTTATATCATCTTCCCTATATAAGACCTGTTACTGTGTGGATCTCTTTAGGTAGATTAAAGTAGTGTTAGTTATATCATCTTCCCTATATAAGACCTGTTACTGTGTGGATCTCTTTCGGTAGATTAATGTAGTGGTAGTTATATCATCTTCCCTATATAAGACCTGTTACTGTGTGGATCTCTTTAGGTAGATTAAAGTAGTGTTAGTTATATCATCTTCCCTATATAAGACCTACTACTGTGTGGATCTCTTTAGGTAGATTAATGTAGTGGTAGTTATATCATCTTCCCTATATAAGACCTGCTAC
>NW_013819679.1:0-464 GCF_000517525.1 Limulus polyphemus
ACAACATGTACTGCATGTTCTGCACCATTCTTCCACATCTTGCCTCATACCTATCCAGTAAAATCTTTCTCATAGATGACTCAATGTCTTCCAAATTCCGAGGAATCCTCCTGTTAAAGTATCATGGGATTGACGCAGCACAACTTCCCGTAACTTTCTCGATATAACCGGTTGCCAAGTCATCAATTTCCCATCTGTAGTTTCCCATCTTTGGAAAAGAATACCATCTTCAATCTTTAACTGGTCCCATTGTGCCCAATAGTGTTTTGTCACAGGGCTTAGACTAGACACCTTCTCCCAAGCAGGACGTGAAACACTTGCTTACAAAAAAATCAATTATTGGTTTCAAATCTTGATCTTTCTCCTGCTTTGCTTTAATATATATATATATATATATATATATATATGTATATACCTGGTTCCACTTCGTCATCATCAATTCTTTCAATCGGCTTGACTTCACC
>NW_013819680.1:0-464 GCF_000517525.1 Limulus polyphemus
GTTTGAGTCCTCTGAACTTCCGACGAAACATTCTTCAGTAAGTTCATATCGTTTCATTAAAATTACTTTTAATTTGTTATAATCCATGTCATCTTCTGAGGTTATGCCTGCATATACTTGTAGGCCTTTTCCTGTGAGAAGTGAGCTGAGACAGACTGCCCAGTCGCCTTTGTCTGAGTTTGGGTGAATCTTTCATATCTCTCCAGAAAAGCATCCATGTCATCTCTATGTTCATCAAATTTGGGCAGCTTGGGTTGGCTGGCCCTGACTCCATTGTCATTCTTGGGTCCTTCTTCCTTAGGTAAGAAGAGTTTTGCTATCTCAATTTGTGCTCTTATTTTCTCTATTTCTAGTCTCTTTTCTCTCTCTTTTTCTTATTTCTCTATTTCTAGTCTCTCTTCTCTCTCTTTTCTTATTTCTCTATTTGTATTTTCATTCTCTCTATTTCCAGTCTCTCCTTTTCT
>NW_013819681.1:0-465 GCF_000517525.1 Limulus polyphemus
TGATTCAGAGAGATATTTGAACAAAGTTGATTCAGAGATATATTTGAACAAAGTGGATTCAGAGATATATATTTGAACAAAGTGGATTCAGAGAGATATTTGAATAAAGTTCATTCAGAGAGATATTTGAACAAAGTTGGTTCAGAGAGGTATTTGAACAAAGTTGATTCAGAGAGATATTTGAATAAAGTTCATTCAGAGAGATATTTGAACAAAGTGGGTTCAGAGAGGTATTTGAACAAAGTTGATTCAGAGAGATATTTGAACAAAGTGGATTCAGAGAGATATTTCAACAAAGTGGATTCAGAGATATATATTTGAACAAAGTGGATTCAGAGAGATATTTGAACAAAGTGGATTCAGAGAGATATTTGAACAAAGTTGGTTCAGAGAGGTATTTGAACAAAGTAGATTCAGAGAGATATTTCAACAAAGTGGATTCAGAGAGATATTTCAACAAAGTTG
>NW_013819682.1:0-465 GCF_000517525.1 Limulus polyphemus
CAAACAGTAAACTAATCTAACCTTATTTTATAAACATAATACAGAAAACTTATGTTTACAAACATTACAACTCAATAAAAACCATAACATATCTATCAAAAAGTAAAGACACCATAATTTAAAAAAAGTACCTCACATCAACAAGATAACTTTATTAAACATTAATAAATCTCCAGTCGTGTGCTCTCTTTGTTTCATGTTGTGCATATATCTTCCTTAACCAATGACGCATTCTTCTTTCCGTCACATTGTCGCCCTCTTTTATATACCAGACTACCCAGTTTTGTGAGTTTCTGAAGGCTTCCCTCAATCAGTGATTGTCTTAGTTCCTTTACAGCTTCTAAACATGTTGAGCACAAATTCTTCCTTTTTTTACTTTGGCATTGCAGTAACCGGTTTCTTTCTTCTCCAAACATTGTACATTTGTTAATGTTAAACAAATAAGATTTTCTTTGTTACCTATTC
>NW_013819683.1:0-465 GCF_000517525.1 Limulus polyphemus
AGTATCTTTAAATCTTGTGTCTTCTTAGTGACAGTACACAGTATCGTTAAATCTTGTGTCTTCTTATTGACAGGACACATTATTGTTAAATCTTGCGTTTTCTTACTGACAGTACACAGTATAGTTAAATCTTGTGTATTCTTATTGATAGTACACAGTATCGTTAAATCTTGTGTCTTCTTATTGAAAGTACACAGTATTGTTATATCGTGTGTCTTCTTATTGACAGGACACATTACTGTTAAATTTTGTGTCTTCTTATTGACAGTACACAGTATTGTTAAATCTTGTCTCTTTTTATTGACAGTACACAGTATTGTTAAATCTTGTATCTTCTTATTGACAGTACACAGTATTGTTAAATCTTGTGTCTTCTTATTGACAGGACACATTATTGTTAAATCTTGCGTTTTCTTACTGACAGTACAGAGTATAGTTAAATCTTGGTCTTCTTATTGACAGTAC
>NW_013819684.1:0-463 GCF_000517525.1 Limulus polyphemus
CCCTAGTCCTACTATTCTCACCATTAAGTATGAAAAAAGATGATGCATCAACACTATCATTTCCCTTTAAAATCTTAAACACCTCAGTCACATCCTCTCTAACTCTTCTTTTTTCAAGAGAAAATTTTAGAGATCTTAAACTCTACTCATATGACAACCCCTCCATCCCAGGCACCATTCTAGTAACCCTTCTCTGAACCCTTTCCAATAATTCAATGTTCTTCCCAAGGTAAGGAGCCCAAGATTTGACATAATACTCCAAATGTGGCCTAACTAGTGACCTATACAATGAAATTATAAACTCTTTAGACTTGTATTCAATATTTCTGTAGATACAACCTAAAATCCTACTTGCCCTACTACAAGCAATAGCACACTGCTTGGATGGCTTAAGAGACTGATCAACCATTACACCAAGATCCCTTTCTTTCATGACACTGTTAAGGTTATTCCCATCCAATTA
>NW_013819685.1:0-465 GCF_000517525.1 Limulus polyphemus
TAGTAGTTTGTGAAAGTGTTATCGGAAAGGATGGATGGTATTCACCATCAAGTGCGTTCAAACTTGAAAACGTCTGCTGATTCGATGAAGTTAACTTATGATAAGAGATCTACTGAAGTCAGGTTTGTACCAGGAGACAAGATATAGTTGTATAATCCCAGGAAGACCAAAGGGAAATCTCCTAAGTTGTCTTCTCCATGGGAAGGTCCATATGACATAGTGGATCGTCTCTCAGACGTGACTTTCCGGATAAAATGTGGTCGGCGAGGTAAGCCAAAAGTGGTGCATGCCAACAGGCTTTGGCGTTATCACGGTCCAGGACATTTCAGTTGGGACGAAGTAGACAACAGAACAAATGACGCTGCTGAAGACGTGCCACCTGAAGAAGAAACTCTACTCAGTTTTGAGAAGGGAAACGGTGAAGCTCTTGGTGAAGTTACTACCACTGATGTGACTGTTATCGAT